>NC_139577.1:25344430-25624430 GCF_946808225.1 Silurus aristotelis | reverse complement strand
TTAAACAAAGACGCTATCAATTATATCTTACTACCACTTTTTTCCATTGCTATAATTATCCTCATCATTACTGATTAACATTATAGTGTCGACTGGGATGGAATTAGCAAGGGCATACTGTCTGAAAGCCCTGTAGGCACAACGGCTGTCCTGAGGCAGTGTGTAAACTCTTCATTAGTCTGTTGGGCTTTGCTTCATTAACCTTTGCTCCACGTGCTCTCCGTGGCACGTTTGATTTACTTCACTTTCTAACTCCTCGTGCTGAGCTTCACCTGCAGCACTTTCAATGTCAAAACCGATTATAACAGCAGACAGGCATAAACTTTCAGAGGGGGATTCGGAAAGAATCTTACAGATGTTTAAAACAATATTTGGCTTGAAGAAAGCTCTTTCGGTTTGAAATTGAGCCAAATGCAATGTATATTTATCTGTGTCCAATGGGCTCTGTGCTTTGGTCATTACTATGTTCTCAAAATAACACTGACCTTAATAAACACATGGTGCTATTTCAGAGCATGAGCATGTTTAGGCACAAAGTGTGGTGATGGAATGAGTCTCTTATTTTTTCCTTTACACTGATGACCTGGAAGACATTTGTCTCCTTGTATCCACAGTCTGGACTCAATTTTCCCTACATGTCCCCTTTCCCAAAAGTGTCACTTCTGGGCATGTAATGAATTTTAATTGGAATTTAAATTGATAAATGCAGACAGTTTCACAGAGCATTCAGTGTGTCTCTGCTCTGTCTTGTCTAGGTCTTTCCCAGTGGGTTATGCACACTTATTCTAACGATCTCATGCTTATGAGCCATCTGAAAGCATGTCTTCAGGCTGACTATATGCCCATCCTGGCTTTGCCTTGTTTCTATCTTCTCAAGACAACCTGCCACTGCCGATGTCCAACTCTTTTCTTCTTTTCCTTGGTGTTTCGTGGTTAGGTGAGATTTGATCACACATTATAAACATTGAATACATCCAGACAATAGGCAAATGAAGACCTTTTTTAATAGGATGCATTGTGGATGCTGTTGACATCTCTTGGAGAACATCTGCATAATGGTACTGACAATCAAGCTGTTGAGTGCCTAAGGCCTGCTTAATTCTTCTGCAACATGTCGCTACAAGCACAACAAGACACAATGCATTTAGTCATCTACATTCATAGTTAAATGTAACTATACAAGGGTAGTAAAGTGGCAGTACAGGTAGGAGTGCTCCCATTCAGCTGCATGATGTGCATTCAAATCTCAGATTTTACAGTTTCCTCCCACAACTTAAAAAAAAACTTAAACCTTAAAAAAAAAAGGTTGTTGTTGGAAAAACTGAATTTAATTATTGTTCTTGCACTGCTACAAGTATTGTCTGTTTACTTTGGAGTTTCTCTCCAATCAGATTTCAGCCGTTACATCATGTGTTGCCAGGGTCAAAAGTATTTGCCATAAGACCTTCAGAAGTCGGAAGTGCCGGCATCTGTTAGCTTAGAATTTACACGAATTAAGCTGTTGCTTTAATCAATCAGATTTCAAGCTGGAGTCACTCAGACCATCTAGAAGATGTCCAATCATGTTAGCATTATCATTCGTGCATTAGTAGGATCTGCCCATAAAATTTTTAGTTTTTTAAAATTTTAGTTATTTTCATTACACAATGGCTGATAAGAATTTGATTTAGTCACAGATATACTTTCAAGGATATTTACAAGATGGACCTTTCAAGAAAAACTGGGCATCATGAGGAAAGCTCCAAAAGAAAACAGTTCAGAACATTTGTTATGCTTTTTCATGAACCATTTATACTTTTGTGTTTTCTTCCCTTTAGAATTTGCACAAAAACAGACAATTTGCCTTTATTTTAAATCCCAAGGAAAACCGTAATGCACAGAAAAAAAGCACAATAATGCATAATATATCGCACAATAATTCATGAAAAATATCTGTCTGTGATACAGCGCTGTTAAAATGCGTTTCTACATACTAATAATGGTTTCTATAGCCGTGGTTTCATACGATAATATTAAGAGGGAGATTGTCTCGGTTGACGTAGGAGACCACCGCAGTATTGTCTGTACGGACACACATGTGGTGACCTCTGTGGTCTGAAAGAAAACGCTTCAGTGCTAGAAGCAAGGCCAGCATCTCTCGACAGTTGATGTGCCAGCATAGATGGGGCCCTTCCCACAGACCTCGAGCGGAGCGACCACTCATTATCGCTCCCCACCCCGTGAGGGAAGCAGCCGTTGTTAGCATTAAGCGACGACCGGGGACTCCCAGCATGGGGCCTAGAGATAGGAACCGGGGATCTCTCCAAACATCTAAGGCACGTAGGCATTGCCACGTGACCTTGATGGTGCGGAGGGGGTTACCCCTTTGTGAAAACTCACGGGTCCTGAGCCACCACTGAAGGGGTTTAATGTACAGCAGGCCAAGTGGAATCACACTGGACGCAGCTGCCAAAAGCCCTAGCAGTTTCTGGAACTGCTTGACAGTGAAAGGCTGCTCTTCTCTGACCTTTCTGACGGCCGTAAGGATGGCCACAAAGCGGGCAGGGGAAAGCTGCGCGCAAAGTAGTCGAATCCCATATGTCACCGAGATAGGTGGTTCTCTGTAATGGAGAAAGCACACTCTTACCGGCGTTCAGCCAAAACCCCAATGCCTTCATTTGGGCAAGAACGACATCTCGATGCCGGACCGCCAACTGCTCTAATTGAGCTAGGATCAACCAATTGTCAATGCCCTGAGACCAGGGAAACCAGAGCCACATCCACACATTTTGTGAAGGTACGGGGGAAAGGGCAAGGCCAAACGGAAGAAGACGGTGTTGGTAAGCTTCGGCCCCGAAAGCGAACCTCAGGAACTTCCTCTGAGAAGTAGGATAAATACATGAAAGTACGCATCCTTTAGATCCTTGGATCTGATTTGAAGCATGACCTGCTTGAGGGTCAACATCTTGAACCTGATAGAGCGGTTCAGCTGACGTAGATCTAAGATAGGGCACAACCCTCCATCATTTTTTGGGAACTATGAAGTACCGGCTGTAGAACCCAGACTTTTCTTCGGATTGAGGGACCACCTCGATGGCCTCCTTCCTCAGTAGAATGTTTACTTTCTGTTCCATGACCAGAGCCATGAAAACGGGGTGGAGGAGACCCAAACTGAATCGAGTAGCCTTGCTCTACACAGTGCAAGACCCACTGAGACACATCTGGAAGAGCTTTCCAAGCTGCCAGAAAGTGCCTTAGGGGTATCAGTTTCTCGAAGACCAACCTCTGGTGTGCCTAGAGCCGGTGCAGCACCCTGAGACAGCTCTAGGGGTGATGAGATCTCCTGGACCACAATCAATGAGGGAGCTCACTGAAGCTGGCCGTGCACTGAAGCATCAGAGGGTGGCAGGGTTAACGGACCAGGTCCGGGACAGGGTGAGCACCGGATAGAGCTGTGCGGTGCGCCCCCTTTACGGCCGGATCCCCAGAAACTCCCGCGTCAGGACCTTTCTATCTAAGCCTTCCTGTTGAAGATGACAGTCCTCAGATTTGTCATCTCACAAGGCTTCAAAAGCGAGCGCCGGGCAGGACCCCTTACAGGGGAGAGTGAGTTTCAACGCTGCATTTCTGCACCTCCCAGTGGGAGGTGGAGGGTTGCGGTTGGGGCTACACCCGCCTAGCATAGGAGGTACTGCTGGAACGCCGCCAGGTCGGGAAAAAAGGGAAGACCCCGATGCGGAGGTTGTGACATGGGTGTCAGAAAGTGTTCATCCAATTTACTAGTTTAAAGCACTTTCTGCTCATGAGCCGGACAAGTTTTATCAAGCTTGGCAACGGCAAGTGTTTCAACCTACGTTAGCTCCTCAGCTTTCGTATCGCAGACCCAAACTCATATGCGTTTTATACTCCTGGTCGTGACGTCACCCCACTGGTGACGGCCAGCGTCCAATTTATGACTGATTACACACATTATTTTAGAATACCTGTAGGTAAAGTGTAATAAAACATCATTATTTCTATGTTGTGCGCTGCCAGAAATCACATAATGTTTTTTTTTAATAGTTTATTTATAATATAGTCAGTGGATGATCCGCTGTGGCGGCCCCTAATAGGAGCAGCCGAAAGAAGAAGAAGAAGAAGAAGATTTATAATATAATCAGTTTTGCAGTACCCAAACCAAATACTGTGAATTGGAAGAACAAAAAAGCTTCTTCACAGTAATAAAGATTAAAAAGGGTTTTACCATAGCAATATTGAATGCAAGACAGCAAGATGATGAACGATAGAACATGTTAATCACCATTGAAAGCATATCACTCACTTTTCAGGTTATATTTCGAAACATTTGCATTTATCTAGTGTTAGTGAAATGATTAACTTCATCTGCATTGTTAAATGTCTAAGATCTGTTTAAAAATCAGTTTGGTTAAAATTGAGTTGCTGGCTTTTACATCATCTATGATGTGTCTTTATCTGAGAGACTGTAACATACACAACCTAGAGGCTGACTAAATCAGGGATTACCAGTCATTGTTTGGCTGAAGTTTGATTGCCTACCGCAGCACAGATACACACGCAATGGATTTGGAAAGCTGCACGTGTAACACTTATTAGTTGTCTCCTCCTCAGTCTTCTTCTCAGGGTTTGTTGAGACTGTGTTTAAACAAGTATTACCTTTTTAGCAAGGTATGAGCAGGCTTGTAAGCAGTCTTTTTTGTCTGGATCGATTTACCTCTGAAATTATTGTTATAATGACTCATACATAAATAATAAATATTCACACAACTTTTTCATTGAACAGTTACTCAATACATTTACAGGGTCTCAATTTTTTGTTGCTTCCATCATACAGTAGCAGCAGGAGGGGGATGTGTATTATTTTCTGGTGCAGTAGGTACAGTAGAAATATAAGTGGCAGGACGTAATTTGGCCTCTACAGATGCCATGACTTCCCATAAACGCAAAGACACTTCAACTTGGAAGCATAAACCAGCCTTAAGTCACACTCTTCTCTAACTCTAAGTACAGCCTTGAAGCCTGAGCTGAGATAAGTGCCTGGAAGACGCTCGAAGACCCAGTTAGGAGTAAATCAGGCTCACGGCCCTTTGACATTGACAGATTAATAAGGAAGAGAAGCCTCGCGCACTGAGGGTTGTCTGAGCAGCGTCTCCGAATACATCAAGATAAACCCCTGATGTCTGAGGGGCTTTCGGTGCCGGAAATAAAGATATCAATCTCGTTGTGAGATTGCAACCATCATGACTTCTAAGTCGCTATCTGTCCATGTCGAATTTCTACCTTTAACAAAGCGAACAGCAGAAGAAAATGGCCTCTTGTTTCCCACAGGGTTTCTGGTGATAAGCTGTACTGTGTGCAATGTGTGAATTAATAAATGGCTTGTTTGGCTGTCTCTGTGGAGGATTTTGACAGGCCTGGCTGAAAACATGCTTAGTGATGATGAATATATTGCATCCTATGTAGGTGTGTGGTAATTAGATTAGTGATGTTGCTCTCTCACAGTTTGGCTTTGCAAAAACAAATGTGATTCGCAATTCGCGTTTATTTTCTCTCTGCTCCTCCTCCTATTTGCTTGTTTCATCATCTCAGATGTAGTAAAGTAGTAAACGTAGATCATATCGATAATAGCAAATCAATGTTTTCTAAAAAACATCAATATTAGATCATGCAACAAAAAAAGATTGAAATTGCAATGTAAATAAAAAAAACAAAAACATCGGACATTAGCATTGTGATAAGCATTTAATTTATTCTTATATTAATTTATTATGTTTATTATATTTATATCGCAAGTCATTTTTATGTAGTACATCAATTAAAAACATGTCAAACTTAGTTTTGAAAGAAAACAATATTAGGTGGATACTCAAGGTCTCTCTGTTGATGGAGTACATGGTGTCATGCCATCTGTAAACATTTCACTTCCTCATTTTTTTATTTTTTATTATTAGTTTCTAAATGTTAGTAGACCATTCAAATATAGTTTTGTACAATCCCAATTCCCCCCAAAATGGGATGTTGTGTAAAATGCAAATAAAACCAAAATGTAATTCTTTTCAAATCTCACAAACTTCTAATTTTTCCTATTAGAACAAAAGGAACATAAATAAATAATAGAAAAAAAATTAAAACTGAGTTTTAGAACAAAAACTTAATTCTTGGAGAGACTTTCCATACGATCTACGATGCCTGTGGTGTCTTTTTTGATCAGGGAAGATTCACACAGCACACAGAATGGCGTATATGTTCTTCTACACTTTAATGCAGATAACAGACAAGTATATACGTATACACACTGGGGGGAAAAACCTGAGCTAAAACTGTTCCTGATTGGGTAAGAAGACATAGTAACCAGAGATGTGTGAGCCGAGACAAACACTCTGTATACCTTACATACTAACATCGTAAAGATCCTATAGACACTGAACAGACAACATAGTAATGTGTTCAGAGACCTAGTGTGAGGCTCATCTTAATACTAACACCATTTGAAGGAAAGAATAAGGTAATTATAAATTTGATTCCTTCAACATGTCGCACAAACATTTGAAACAGGCAACAAAATGCTGGAAAGCAACTAAAGGAACATTTTGCAACTAATTAGGTTAATTGACAACAGGTGGACCAATTTCAGAATAATGTTCCTCAACACCAAATTGTGAAGATTTTGAATATACCATCATTAACAGTACAAAATATCATTAGAATATTCCAAGAATCTGTAGCCCATTATATAGTCTTTATAATTTGGCTGTAGGATAAGATTTCCTGTCTAACTAAAGCAATAAAGGAGCTACTGCTATGTCACTGAAGGTAAAGGACAAGGAGGTGTGAAAAATTCATATTTGTTTACAGTAGTGGTTTAACTTTATTCAGGTAAACTTTGACCTAAAAATGTAAAAGCCTCAGTTGTGTGACCTGATAGGAATTCACAATATAGATTGGGATTGTTGTCTGTGGTTGGTAAAGAAAAATAGATAAGCTGCTATATTTTAAAGTATATACACAGACAGAAAAAATGCAATGCTGCTTTTATTATTATTATTATTATTATTATTATTATTATTATTATTATTGTTATATTGTCATTATTATTAAGTGATTGTTATATTTGTGTTACATAAAATATATTATATATTTACATTTACATTAAATTAAATTTTCTGGATCAGAGATGAAACTTTATGTAATGCTTGATATTTTAACAAGCAAGTCAAGAACAGGAGAAATAATATAAAAAGACATGAACTACAAATGTGACTAATAGCAAGACGATAAACAGAATAATGGATGAGCTGCTAAGCAGTGGTCACATCAGAGTTTTTGCATCTCTGCTTTCTTAATGATGTTTGTCACATATCTGGGGAAAAAACACGTACACTTATTAATTTTGTTTTCTTCCATCTGTTTATTTCCAACTTTCTTTGTTTGTTTGACTTTTGGATAGAGTCTTAGCTTTCCAATTTAAATGATGGCTTGCTGACAATGTGATGAAATTTAAAGAAGACGCAGGAATTGACGGCCAACACTGAAATCCCACAGGGAGACATCAGCCGAATTGTTTGGATAGTGGACCTAGTGCAAACCAACTGCCTAAAAATATAACACGTGTGAAACGGCAAAGCAGCTTCTCAGCCGTGAGAATGGCGATATTTTTTGCTCAGTGTAAGTGACAGCTCATGCACACGCCTCCTCATTAGAGCTAAGTGTTAATGATGGTGACTTGCTCTACCTTTAATTCTTTTAATTAACTTCTTATTGACTTTTCATTATATTTTGAAACCAAATTTGATAAAAATTTTCTCAGAATCAGAGCCAATCAAAGCCAACACAATTTTAATAAATAACAATCCTGTATGCAGAACATTATTATACCATACTAAATACATAAAATATGATTGCCCATTAGTTTTTGTTAAATCTTTCTTTTTATCTTCAATGATTTACTTTTTGTCTTTAGTGTTATGCTCTTTTTATATCTTCTTTTCTGCCTTTGTTTTCTTTAATGTCCTCCTTTCTTCTTTTTTTTAGTATTCTTTTATTGGTCCTCTTTAATGTTGACTACAAGAATTTGTAGTTCTTGTCTTTTTATATTATTTATCCTGTTCTTGACTTGCTTGTTAAAAAAAGTTTTATCTTTGATCCAAGAATTTTCCACCATTATGGCTAACAACAATACATTTACCAATTTACCAATACTACTACTACCACTACCACCACTATTAGTACTACTACCACTACTACCACTACCACTACTACTACTACTACTACCACTACTACTACTACTACCACTACTACTATTACTACTACTACTACCACCACTACCACTACTACTATTACCACTACTACTAACACTACTACTTCTACTACCACTACCACTACTACTACCACCACTACCACTACTACCACTACTTTTACCACACCCACTAACACTACTACTACTACCACCACTACCACTACTACTATTACCACTACTACTAACACTACTACTTCTACTACCACTACCACTACTACTACCACCACTACCACTACTACCACTACTACTACTATTACCACTACTTTTACCACACCCACTAACACTACTACTACTACTACCACTACTACTACCACCACTACTACTATTACTATTACTACTACCACTACCACTACCACTACTACTACCGCCACTACCACTACAACTATTACTACTACCACTACTAGTGCCACTACTACTACTATTACTACTACTTCCACCACCATTACTACTATTACTACTACTACTACTACTACTACTACTACTACTACTAATAATAATAATAATAATAATAATAATGGCAATACTAATATGATGCAAGTGATATGCTGGGTCACTGCTGAATCTTTAAATGACAGATTAAGACCTAATTCTTCCTGAAACACTTGAGCCAGCATTATTTTCCCTGTTTGTTTTGTCTTCATGTTAAAAAAAAAAAAAAAGAAAGAAAGTAAAAGCGATACTTAAGTCCTAGCGATCCAGTGTTGATTTATTCATTGGTAAGAGTCTTCAAAGCACTTTTGTATATCGCTCTGGAAAAGGGGTCCGCTAAATACTGTAAATATAAATGTAAAATAAATGTAAATATATAATATACTTAATGAAATATAAATATTACTTAATAATAATAATAACAATAAAAGCAGCATTGCCCTTTTCTGTCTGTTTATTTGACTTTAAATGATTAAAGACTTCTCTCCAGCTTTCAGATGTACTTTGACTCTAGCAAGAAACTGACATGAGTTTGCAGGACTGAAGCTTAAACCTGCCATGAAGGATTCTGAGTCTTCGCCCTTTTCTATGATGGAAAAGATATCGAACCGCTACGCATGGACTTCTCGGACTTATTTTCATCTTCAAATGTTATTTTAAAGACATTTTGTGTGTGTGTGTGTGTGTGTGTGTGTGTGTGTGTGTGTGTGTGTGTGTGTGTGTGTGTGTGTGTGTGTGTGTGTGTGTGTGTGTGTGTGTGTGTGTTTTCAATACTTGTTACCATGGGAACGTATAAGGGTGCTTTTATTGGATGATGTTGTACACGTAAATTTTACCCTATTCTCCTGGTGCTTGGTGTAGAAATGAAACACTTAAGGGATCTAGGAGTGTAGCAATGCAGACAGGTTTTCGGCTGGCAAGAATGCAAAAGACAAAAAAAAGAGAGAAAGCTTAAACATATCTAAACATTGTGCACTGTTCTCATTCCTGTTGTGTATACAGTAAATGAAAATAAGGAATTGCTCAAAAGAATGGCAAGCGATTTGACAAGACCCAGACTTTCTAAATCTTGAACATTTTATCTGGACACTTGTCAAATATAAAAATTTAAGTGTAAGACATTGAGGGTCCAGCTGAGGGATGTTGGGAGCAGGACTAGAAAAAATATGGCTCAATGTTTGCTAAAATTCCAGTACCTTTTTTTTCATGTGTCCAATAACTTTACGAGCTAAAGAGACCCAGAAGAAAACTGCATCATTTGTGCCTTTACTTTGACAAGAAAAAAATAAATCTCGTATCTCAATATGGCATATATTCGATAGTCTCTCTAAAAGAAAATGTGGCTAAAGAAATTTGCTTCACATTGTGAGAACAAATGCTTACTTTCTGAGCAGTCCTATTACAGAAACAATGGCACAGAGGAGAAAAATGCACCTCCGACAGTCTATTTAGACCATATTTTTCATCCCTATAATAATTATTATGGGAACTGTTGTAGCAGCATGCGACATCTGTTTTTTCTTACTGTGAAAATTCATTGCTGGCTTTATAAAGAGGTTGTAAAGTTTTAACTTGCCTTTCCACCCACAAAACATTAAAGGGATTGAAGAGTCAAGGCAAAAGATGGCACTTTAGTTTATTTGTTTGCCTTTTAACCTACAGCCAGTGATCAAGGACAAACCACGACAGCAAGGCTGTACGGGGAACTCGTATTTCTTTAATGGTTGCGCTTGTCAGCTTAGAGTTTTCTGTTTTTGTCAGCATTTGCTTGAAAGCCTTTCACAGCTATAACAAGCTGAAGATCTGATGTGAGATCTAAAGGACCAGCAGATGTCATTTTTTAGACAAACAAACTGTTCCATCAGAGGTACAGATGTCACCGGGTCACACAATCAGAGACTGTCAACATTCTGATGAACCTGAAAATAGCTGAGGGAACCGAACCCGAAAGCTGCAGAGAGAAAAAAAAGTTCATGAGCAAATGGAGAGAGAAAACACTGGCAAATGTCAAAGTGTATCTCGCAGCGTCGGCGCAGATTTTCCTTTCATTCCACACTGAAAAGTGAGGTGCAGTGTTTTCTCAGGAGAAAAGGCCAGGCCAACAGTGCTGCAGGGCTTGCCACATTGATAAGGTGAGGTCAACACGAGCCCGTAATCGACTTCAGCATCCTACAGCACTCGCTCTCTGGGAATTCACACACACACCAACAAAAGCAGTGCAGCCGAGGAACTAATAATCCAGTGCTATCTGTGCTGAACCATGGGACTGCGAATACCAGTGACTTCTAATGGAATTCCACCTTTGATGACTGATATATATTTTTTGTAAAGATTTTAGATTAAAGATTGTAAAGTCACTAGAATTCACCTGGGTGCATTTCCCAATATTACCATCAATCATGAAGCCAAAAAATAAATAAAAAATGCGGCTTCATTCTTTTTTAAATGTCATTGTAGATAAGCTCACTGCTTTCTGTGCTTGAAAGATGTGTAAGTAATTTATTTTCCCACGCTGTCAGGAACAGTGCATACAAATGCAGACAAATATGTCAAGAAAGGGACATCCAGCTGATTCAGCTAGTCAAATTTTCTCTTTAGCATATACTGTAAATCACAAGTAGAGTTTTAAATCTGTTTGGATTATGTGATTATCAAGCTTCAAATCTCAGTCTCTGTATTTTTACATGAAGTAAAATCACTCACAGCATTTAAAAAAATACATATGTATTTATGTTTTTGTAAGCCCCCACCCCCACCACCACCACCACCACCACCACCACCAAAAAAATTTTGTTTTTTGAGGCTAGCATGCAAAGATACTAATGATAGTTAGTCTATTATCCTGCATGTGCACAGCCTGCATTGTGTCTTTATTCATGTTTAAGTAGGTTTTATTAAAATCTCCAACATAAATGTATTAAAATCCTGAATACCAAATTCTTCATTGTATTGTGCCATTTGTCAGCAAGATTTGGGCAAATTTTTTAAGATTGAAATGAATTTTTAGACATTTAAATATAAGATTTCTTGAAGTGCAGATAAATGTCAAAATGGCAGAGGTCATGTCCTCCTTCCACTTTTTTCTTGGTTTTTTATTTATTTATTTATTTTTATTTATTTTTTAGATAAATGTACTTCTTAGATATTCTAAATAGAACACAGTACAATTCAGTAGAATAGTTAATAATAGTTTATAATTAAAACAAGCAATGTATAATTGTTGTATATTGTCCATCCTGAGGACGTTCAACATTGTATAAGGCATGAGGAAAGCAATCTTAGACTATAAACTATGATTTTGGAGTTTTGTAGAGTTTTGAAGTTCTCCTGTCTGTGACAGCAGAGGTCAAGTCAAGTCAAGTCAAGTTTATTTCTATAGCGCTTTTCACAACAGACATTGTCTAAAAGCAGCTTTACAAAAATATGTAAATTCCTTAGAGGTGCCAATACTGTACATATTGTTTAACCATTGCATGAGTATATTTTGCCTCTCGCTATGGTGAAACAGAAGGCACTTAAAAACTATGCTTTTCTGTTTCCTTGGCTAAAACAGTCAAACCAGTCATGAATAAAATTTACTCAGTGGAAAAGCAAGTTCACTGAAGTGGAATGGACATGAGACGTGAAGGATTCCTTTGTTTCTGGTAGTATAAACAAATACATGTTTTATCAGTTGAGTTGTTAGCATGGCACTGTCTCATCTGCTGATGTATGCTAGGGGGCTCTCCTTGGAGCTCACAGTAAAGTTTGATCAATAACATAATATAATTCTTAAATATAGTTGGTAAGTTAATTATAGCTTCAACAATGCTAAAACTGAAGATTGTGTAGTTCCCAGTGCATTTTTATCCAGCCCACAATGGGAAATAGGAAAAATGCCAAATGAATAACCAAGAAAGCCTTGAAGCACTTATTACAGCTTTAATACTGTTGCATTTATGAGTCTTTTATGTGAGTCTTCTGGATATGACTAACCATTTACCAACTGCCTTTCAGAAAGCATTTTTGTCCAGACATAAATACATCATACTCTTTGTGAATAATGGCATTTAGACAGTATTCTTGGATAATAAGCTTAAATCTAACTAACATTCCTGTAGAGTCTAATTCTTCACAAACACAAGTATGAAAATTGAGATCATCATTAATCATACATTAATGTCTGAAGCTAAAGCCACATGCTTCAGAATTGAATGCTGTGTATTGTAAGGTAGTCAGACTTCACTACAAATGGCTGTTTTATTGAGGTTTTATTAGGGTATTGAGATTTACTGGGGTGGTCTATTCCTAACCCTAAAGCTACAATTAAACAAAACACAAAAAATGATTGTCTGTTACCAATCGAACACAACAGATATAAAGATTTGATTCAATCAGAATTGTAGGTTGCCCTGCATAAGGGTGTTTACCAAATGCCATAAATTATATGTATATGTAAAAATAGTCTACTGCTGTACTGTATTGATTTCTCAGTAAACAGTGTGTGAATAAAAAATGGATGTGTTAGTTGTTGGCTGTTCTTGTGCAAACTATGTGAACAATCTTGGAAGCAAAGCTGCATTTTATATATTTTATCATTCATGACATCTGGGTGCAAGTGTAAACCTTCCCATATTCTCCAAGGATTTTTCCATGAGGGTGATTTCCTATATGGTCCCGAGGTAACGTGGAGGTTTATTAAATGTTGTTATTTAAAAGCTTGAAGGATAAGACACACCCCTCTGACCTTTAGATAAACTGTGAAAAGGATTATGTTTTCCTCTTTTCTTTTAGTTTTTTTTGCATACTATTGTTTTTTGGATTTTTCAGCTAAAGCAGCAGTCAGACCAGATAAAATCCACTCCGTAGAAAAGCAAGTTCACTGAAGGGGAATGGACATGAGATGTGAAGGACTCCTTTGTTTCTGAAAGTATAAACAAATACATGTTTGTTTGTTTTTTTATTTGTTTTGTAAGCATGGCACCAGCTCATCCACTGATATTCGCTAGGGGGCTCTGTGGTAAAATCCTGTTTTTCCTCTCCTCCTGCGTGGATTTCCTTTTCGCAATGTTGGTACCTCTGTGACAGGCTATAATGGGATTCGGAGAGAATCTCACACCATGAAGATCTGCTAAAAATCTTTCTGTGGTTCTCTCATCTCTCAGGAATTGATGTACTTCCTTAGTCTTGACACAGCAGTCTGTAGCCATTAGGCTCAACTCCAGCTATGCTAAAGCTTTCATTCAGTTGTGGCAGGTCTGAAATAGAGCAACACTACGTCGGCTGGCTTTAAAGCTGAAACAGTAGCTTGTGCGAATTCAAGGCCTAGGGAAGGGCAAACGGATACCTGGTGCACACTATTTTACACACTTATGTGCTTGTCAGCGGGAGTTCTTTGTAATGAGTCCCTCTGCTCCCCTTGCTAGTTCTGCTGCAGATTCCATTTGTGAGTCTTAGCATTTCAAGATAGTGCTTTGATACGACTCTGTGTTCTTGCTAGTTTGGTGCATTGCCTGTTGGAAATCTGTACATACTGTAGTTTGAGGCTTGGATAGAATTTATCCGGTAATGACTTTAGGTTATTGTTGATCGATCTACATTTTAAATAGCAGCTACCTTAACTGCAGCCATTGAACTAGCAATTATAAGCTTGTTTATGAGTTTTCTATAACTTTCAATACACACACACACATTTGCAAAATCACTAAACATACAGGATTTTTATAGCAAAGTGGTGTTGAATTGCTTAAAAGGCATTACCTTAGCTTCAGTAATTGGAAACTTTCACACATTTATATATAAATAAATAATGAAAAACAAAATCAGGGTATTAAACATGAAGCTGCCAACATAATTTAAAAGACTGTGGTTGAGGTGTGCTTGAAAGGTAAATCTCATGGTTTTTACTGCATGCAAAGTTCTGTGCTGCTGCATTTCAACACACTTGACACTCGCTTGTCGACTTTCTCTTATCATTTTATCTTTGCTGAATCATTTCATCTCTACGTCTCTGTGAAAACTTTGCCAAAACTGCATTTCCATTAAATTTTAAGTGAAGTTGGAGCAGATGTTAGATGAGACTTGGAGCAGTATTTACTCACAAGGGTTCTGATCTGATGCAATTTCATTTCCATAGTAGTGGATAAAGGTGTGAAAAAGACAACAGTAGCCTGCACAAGTTTGCTTAAGAGAAAAAATATGCTTTTGAAGCAATGTCTTTACTCAGAGTGTGCAATACATATATAGAAAAACTGGATGAATATTTTAAATAGAAATACGGTCCAAACCCATTCTAACTCAATTATTCAGAAATATATGATAATTTAGCCGATAATTGTATGGCATAAAATCAGTTAGAAACTGCTTATATCTTTTTTTTTGTATAAAGTTTATAAAGACCATTAGAGAACTAAATTTAACTAGAATTGTAGGTACTAAAAAGAACATAACGTATATAGTTTATACAACGTCACAATTTATTTTTTGTTTTAGACAAAATTTGATTCAATAAAATCAAAGGTAGTACCAATATTTTTTTTCTATCATGATGTATTCTTCTAATTTATTGTATTTGTTACAGTAGAATTATACTACATAACTATGTGGTTAAATTATGTGGAACTATACTGTAGAGCACTATACTGTACTATATGATGCTGTAGAACTATTTAGAATTTTACTGTGAAGCTATAAAAAACAACTAAACTGTACAATTACAATGCAGAAAAAATATCAGACTTGATTGAGGGCCATTGGCTGAAAGTAAATGTTGCATTAAACCAAACTGTTATATTAAAATGCAAATTGTTCCCCACATTTATGATTTCACAATACAAAAAAACTAACAAATAAATAAAGAAGTCAATAATAGAAAACATAACTTTATAGTCTGCTTAACTGATGCAGTTTTAATTTCAAACTTTTATTTTCAATCCAATGAAACATACACATTGATGATATAAACTTAGGATCAGTTTGATCTATTGTACAATGGTGTGAAATTCAAGCTATAAGTTATACAAACATGTTTATACTATCAGTGAATGGTAATGAGAGACATGAATCTGCTCCTTATTTGTTTTTTAAATGGTTTTTCAAATTGGGCTAAAATAAATGTACTTACCGTAATTTCCAGACTATAAAGCGCACCTATATATAAGCCGCACCCACTGAATTCGACAAATATTTTTATTTTGAACATAAATAAGCCGCACCTGTGTATAAGCCACACTGAAACTAGTGAACTTTACACAGGCTTTAACGAAAGACAGTGTCTGTTACACGGTGTAACGGGTGAAATATGTTGTGGCTCCTTTAAGAGCAGAGCGGCATTTTGGTAATAGCCTGCCGCTGCATTTGTCCACTATTACTGCATGTGTGCAAGACCGAGGAATATGTCCTTATTATTTTCTGATGCTCATTTCTAAGTTTCTTTGACTTAACCGTAACGCTGTTGCCAAGAAAAAAAAAAAAAGTTTTAATATATAATGAATAAATTAGCTGCTTCGTTGTTTAAGCCGCGGGGTTCAAAACGTGGGAAAAAAGTAGTGGCTTATAGTCCAAAAAATACGGTAGTATATTCTTTACTTATAATTTTAAGTTACATTTATTTGCAGCTTAAAAATTCAACTAAATATGTTTTATTACATATGAAATTATGAATGGATTATGAATGGGGTTTTTTTCTTCAAAAAAATGGCATGGTGGCAAATTAAAACTCACCACAGCCCAACTTTAGCCTATGGGCCCTTGTTTGGGCATGTCTGCATTAAAGCTACACTGTAGAACTATACTTTGGAACTATATTGTATAATTACACTGACAATGCATACTGAAGATCTGTACTGTTTCATAATCTTATTTGGATCCTTTAGAATATCCTTTACTTCATGCTAAGGGGTAGATAAATGAGTATAAATAATACAGTTCAGCTAATGAATACATTGACATTAGGCATAAAACTTATTATGCATACATTTCTCAGGTTGAAAAAATAATGTGTTCCTAATGAAATGGGGAAAGTTTATTTCAGCTTGCCAAAGGTTCACAGGTCATGATGGTGAGTTCTGCTTCCTGATAGGGGACACCCACAGTCTGGATGACAATAAAAACCTTTTAAGCACTCAACATATATAGATAAAGATACATTAATGTTGTTAGTGTTACTGTCCCATTTAAATTGAATAAGTATTTTAGTGAGACTTTAAAAAAAAACATTATTCCATTTAATTTGACATAATAGATGCATTTTCATATTCTATATTGTAAGTGTGAAATTTTCATTTCAGAAACCAGATCAGTATCGCAGTTAAAACTTGATGATGTGACAAACTGGCAGATCTTTTTGTCATATTCTGACAGAATATCTGCAATACCTTTTAACTTTTTATTCAGTTCAGCAGAGCAACTGAATCTACAGCATTTTCCTTACTATCACTATCAACTATCTGAAAGTAATGTGATACTCAAGGAGTACTGCAGCTACACAAACATATTCATGTCAAAGGAATATATTTTGTAATCTTTTTTCTATTCAGATATTGTTGGTATACATTTTATTTTGTGTCAAATATATACTAACATTATTTTATAGTTGGAGTTTAAAATGCTTTCTCCTTTGCATTGGTAGTGTTGTGTTAAAAATAAATCCCCTTTTCCATTTACACGTCATGCATGAAAAAACAAATATGACTTTGAATAGGTACAGTGCAGAAGGTGTAAAGGGAGCTGGAACAGAGCAAATATGTGGACTAGCAGGGCTCCCTGTGGACTAGGCTGAGAATCTGTGTGTTAGATGATGGAGAAAGCTCAAGGTCATCTGTGAGAAATGCTTTTATCTGCTGCAGGAATGAGTCAATACTACATGTACATACTGGCAAAATATCTGTTTTTCTATAGAACTAAAAATGCTTTAGCTAAATAAAACTTTTTTTTATTGATTTTGCAATAAAAAAAGATTCAACTTTTACCTGCATGTGAATTATATGCTATTTTGATGCATTTTCAAACAAGGGTGAACAGTGCTGTTATATCAGGTTACTAACATTAGTAAGCTCCCTATTTAATATGGAAGGATGACATCTTTTCTCCAATACATTGTACAGTGAAGAAACGCATACTAGATTTTGGAGCTTGCTGTTTGCTGAGGTACTGATACATACCAAGTCTTTTTGGATATATAATTTTTTTTTTTATTGTAACAATCACTATTGTAAGCTAAAAAAAATATGTATAATATACAATGTGTAATATACAATATTATATATATTATATGTATAAATGATATACCAAATAGCATTGTCGGGTTATTGATTTGGGTTATTGATTGATTTGATTGGTCAGAGGTTGCTTAGAATTTTCTGTAGTACAGTAGTTATAATATTCAGGTTTTTGTTTTTACTATGACAGCCCTATCTCAGGTATGGTAGATAGATAACACAATCTAATAAAGAAATGAAATGTCCTAAATAATATGTTAATAGTAGAATTGTTGATATGCTTATGTTTTACTGTAAGCAGATATTTAGTGAACATTTATGGAAAAGGACTCCGATGACAGTGCTTATAGTCTGTTTTGTGTACATTTTCAGCAAACTGACTCATAAGAGAAAACAAGAGTAAAGCTCTTGTGTGGTGCAGCAGAAACATAAAACAGAAACTATTTTCATGAGATCACAAGTTGAAATCCCAACAATGAGCCAACAATGAGTGGGAGGAATGACATGTTCTTCTATTTGCTGTAATCCAGAATAATATTTGCGAACAATATGCACTTCTACATTTATGTATGTGGAAGAGGGCAGATTGTGCTACACTGCCCTTTAATTTGACATGAGCTGAAGTTCAAAGCTATGTATTTGGCACATTATCATTTGTCTCATAGGAAATGTGTGCTTGCCTCACCCTCATAGTTTGGTAGCTGTTGTGTGGAGAGGGACAACTGGCTGCTAAATGTGGAAACTGTCAAATTGGTTGTGATGCAGCGCCTGACAACTTTGCATTTGGCTTCATCGCACCACCCTATCATTTAAAATTGGCAGCACACCATGTCTTAATTGAAATGAGACATTTCACATCAACTCAGAGATGAGATGAGAATGTAAACAGTGTGAGAAGAGCTATATATGTGTCCTGATATAATTCATGTCAATTCTGTTTATGTCCAAAAAATGAGTAGTAATTAAGCCCTGAGCAGCCGAGCGATTGAAAAGATGAACAAAAATAAGGATGCCATCCTCTTATCCTCTTTTATGTCTTTGATTCCACTCCAGAATAAAAAGAGAGAAATCGTCTAGAGTTAGACAAAACATGGCACTGTAGAGTTTCTGTGCTTTTTTAACTCCAGCTCATCAACCACCAGTGGCAGTTTAAACAAAGCAGAGTTTGCTCATTTCTCTTCTTCTGCTGCTCAGGAAGTATCTGCTGTTCTCGCATTTACCGTTTACTCCCTCTCGCCTGAAAGATCAATATTTACATGTTTTCCATAGGGCAATTTTTCTTTAATCAGTAAACCAAACAGGAAAAAAAAAGACTTTTAGCAGAGATCTGAAGGGATTACTATTCATGTTTTTTGGATCGAGGTGCTGAGTGGAAATACGTTTTGTTTAGCAGTGCAGAAGTTAAATATTAAAAATAGGGAATGAGGTGTATTTAAAGTTAATTGAATTGGCACACTGTGATGTGCACACAGGAAGATTTTAAATGCGTGATTGGCTCGCAGAGGCACGTGTTCGTGTACCTCGAAAAACTTGCATATGCAGCAGTGCATATGATATTTTGGAAGGTCATTATTAACATTGGCTGCATAATGAGTAGACTTGTTTTTCATTTGTTTCTCTTTTGTTATCACACTAATAAGCAATATGACTAGCATGAATTTTTGTATTAGGTTGAATGTTTTTTTTTTTTTTATCAATCAGAACAATGAGAGCAATAAGAGGCGAATGCTAAAAAGAGAAGAGAGTCACATCATATAACCCTCAATCTGGCAGTGAAAAGAAAATGTTCATTCTTCTTAATGCAAAAAGAAAAGTAGTGTACTTGTAGTGGATACAGAACTGAACAGAGTGATTAGCACATGGTCATGTTGATCAAAGGTTAAGATTAAATTGCAAATTAAAAAAATCTAAAATGATATTCTTTGTCTCTGATTATTATATCTGACTGTTGTTCCAACAAGCAACATTGTATTAAACATTACATATATTTGGTAAAAAAAAAAAGTCTACATATTTCATAATGTATCCTCCACGGCCTAAAATGTTTTCCCTCATACCAGTAAGAAGGACATATGGACTTGTGATGGATGATCATCTATTATCACGGTTGGCAGATCATTTCTCTTTGTGTCATGTAGTTATGCTCCACCTCTGTAGCTGTAGTCAGCAGACGGGTGTGCTTGCTGTGGGAGAGAGGGGCAGTAACGGGCATGCCACGAGACCAAGGTGCGGTGCACGAAGGAGCATCTGTGACATCTGGCCTGTATGCCAACGCTACACCCCAGTGTCTAATGAAGGAACATGCTGGCATTTGGCACTGCTTTATATGCGGTTTATTAGAAGCCAGCAGGCTCCGGTGTACGCTTTAATAGTTACACATTGGCCGTGATTGCACTATGATCACATCTGACATACTCGTCCATCCTGCTGGATTAAACTTTTACACTAACTTCAAGCATGAATGAGTAGTAATCAATATCGATTTAATAAACTATTCCAGTTTATTAAATAGATATTGATTACTAATCATTCATGCAGACGGTGCAGTTTGTATTTGTGTAATTAATACCCAAGAGTGTACACGAAGTAAAGCATTTTATTGTTTTTAGGAACAACAACTTGTGAAGTCACGCCTCAGTCTTGATCTGGATGGACAAGTTATGTCCATTTAACATTCACTGGAACTTCTTCAAACACCACACCTGGAACCTAGAAATGCAAGTACAATAAGATGTTACTGGAATATCAATGGATCAGATCAGAAGGTCATGAGTTGAAATCCCAGCACTACCAATCTGCCACTGATGGGCCATTGAGCAAGGCTTCACCTGCTCAGTTGTACAAAGAAGATCATTGTAAGTCACTCTGGATAACCACACATGCCTGTCAGACCATCCATCAGTGATAAGAACCACAGAAGAGGGCTATTTGGATGGTGTAACATTCTCAGCAGAGCACTGACATGTTAATGTGTGTGTGGTTCTGGTGAGCATGTATCAAGGTTTTGAAACTATCCACCAACCAAAAAGTGGCACTGACTTCATCCAGTCAGTATGTAGACACAAAATCGTCATTTATGTATGCGTTTTATGTCTAATCAGATAGATAATACAATAAGTTACGCACTGAGCACAATTTAGTGTTAATGATACCAGAACAATGAGAAGTTCTGTCAGCACGTTCTGTTTTTAGTCATGGTGGCTGTTTTTTAATGAGTTTTATATTATAGCAAGAAAACCTTATCGAAGTGTAATTATGGAACAGATAGCAAGACGATGAGTGTATGAATGCAGTGAAGTCGCTCAGCAGCTTACATATTTGGCCAGCATTCAAAACCAAGGACTCTCAGTTTATTGAAATATAGCACAAATACACTGTACAAGAAAAGTAGGTTTAATTAAAGTGAACTAAAAGATTTTATAGCACAAGTGCCTCAAACACTCACACAACTTGCATATGCAGTCTTAAGTTAGATTCCAGTAGTAAAAATAGTGACACAAAAGATTTACATACTGTATTTAATATTCTTATATCGGTTCACACTATGGTGGATTGAATCAGTCAGATTAATAAACTGTAACTAAAAATCGATAAATTGCGCTAATGATGAAGGACTGAAATCAAAAGACAATTCGACATATGGAAAAAAATTGGTAGACCAACAAACTCTTATTATAAACCTTCATAACGAGTGACATGCTTACTATAGTGTCCAGATCATTCCGAAACAAAGCTGTACCTGATGAACTGATACCACACACTGCCATGTTAGTTTCCATGCTGTGCTGTAAATGATTCACCTAGAATGAACCAGTATCTACACAATGGTAGTCAATTCCAGTGATGCCTGGTCTCAGGAACAGCTCATTAACAAAGTAGATTTTTCAAATGTTATTAGGTGTAACTAGAAGCTAAATATACATGAGACAGTGGCCATTTTTACCAGAAACTATGAATAAAACACTCATATACACTCATGAACATACTCCATCCAAGACATAAAGGCTGGTCTCACATCAGCCTGGATCAACCTGTCAGTGTTTTTTTGTTTAAATTTTGATTGGATTAACAAATCCCAAAGAAGCCATGTAGATTCAGAAACCATGAACTACATTGGAGGCATAAACATGTGTACCCTTAAAGTATATTATACATAGCGGAACATCATTAACCAACATAATAGGACCACACGAAGCACTGTTGTGCCTTTGAGGCTAATTTACATTGAGTTTTGCAGAACAACAGTGTAGATACTGCATAATGAACCTGGCATACAGTTCGCTTCTTAGGGATGTGTGCATGCAGCATACGGCCATTTAATAAAGAACAAAGATAAGCCTATTCAATAAATAATTAACTCTAACCTTTAAAAAAACAGACTCACACACAAGATGGTGATGGATTATGGGCATTAACATGATTGTTGTTTGGAGCACATGGAGTCCTTCAGAAACTGCTATAGAAAGGTAATGAATTTCATTTGAGACATTTTGACTGTTACAGATTTAACACCACACAGCATGCAAAACAGAACAAATTAGCTTTTTAGTCAGAATACATTTCCTTTTTTTATTTGAAAGAATTCTATTTGTAAAATTGAGAGCTTTAATGATATTAATCTGTAGTAGGGATGCCGTGATTCTGTGTGATGCTATGTGATGTGATGTAAGCAGTAATAAATAGACAAAATTAAATGACAAGACTTGGTCTTCCTTTTTTCCTCGTTCCTGGTGGCTCCATCCTCAGCAATCTTCTACCGATATACTCTATGTCCCTCCTCTGCACATGTCCAAACCATCTTAATCGCGCCTTGTCTCCAAAACATGCTACATGCACGGTCCCTCTAATAAACTCGTTTCTAATCCTGTCCATCCTCGTCACTCCCAACAAAAATCTTCACCTCTGCTACCTCCAGCTCCACCTTCTGTCTTTTAGTCAATGCCACTGTCTCTAAACCATACAACATCGCAGGTCTCACCACAGTCCTATAAACTTTCCCTTTCACTCTCGCAGATACCCTTCTATGACAAATCACTCCTGCCACTCTTCTCCACCCACTTCACCCTGCCTGCACACTTTTCTTCACTTCTCTAACACACTTTCCATTACTTTGCACTGTTGACCCCAGGTACCTAATAAAAACAAGAAAGGGCTCAGAGCCGAGCCTTGATGCAGTCCAACCTCCACCTTGAACCAGTCTGTCATTCCTACTGCACACTTTGCTGCTGTCACACTGTCCTCATACATGTCCTGCACCACCCTCACATACTTCTCTGACACACCTGACTTCCTTATACAATACCACAACTCCTCTCTCGGCACCCTGTCGTACACTTTCTTTAAATCCACAAACACACAATGCAACTCCTTCTGACCTTCTTTATACTTCTCCATCAACATCCTCAAAGCAAATAATGTGACTGTGGTGCTCATCCTGAGCATGAAACCATACTGTTGCACACAGATGGTCACTTCTTCTCTCAGCCGGGCTTCCACTACTCTTTTCCATAACTTCATGTTGTGACTGATCAACTTAATTCCCCTGTAGTTTACTCCCTTATTCTTAAAGATCAGTACCAGCACACTCCTTCTCCATTCCTCAGGCATCCTTTCACCTTCCAGAATCTTGTTAAACAGTCTTGTTAAAAACTACACTGCCATCTCTCCTAAACATCTCCATGCTCCTACCGGTATGTCCCACTGGTAGGTCCTACCGACTTTCCACTTTTCAACCTCTTAATCGCTGCTCACATTTACTAATCCTATCCACTTCATGCTTCACCATCTCCACATTATCCAACCATCACTCTCTTATTTTTCTCATTCATCAGCTGCTCAAATACTCCCTCCATCTTCTCAACACACTCTCCTCACTAGTCACTAGTCCACACATTTCCATCTCCATCCTTTATTGTTCTAACGTGTAGCACATCCTTCCCAGCTTGTTCACTCTGCCTGGCCAAGCTGTAAAAATCCTTTCTCCTTCCTCAGTGTCCAACTTCTCATACACTTTTGTTTATATATGTATATTGTGACGACGGGCCTCTGCCGCATTTACTAAAAGGGGCAATCTCTCCAAACTCCGAACAGCCTAGCGCAGCAACAAGGAGACCTGGCATCCTTACAAGACACAGCTAGAGCTCAATTGGAGTGGCAGCCCCTCACTGTCTTCAAGCCCGGCGATGCTTATAAAAGCCGGCTGGGAGGACAGTGAGTTGCAGAACCGTGGGCTCCCGAATAATAGCAGCTCTCTCCCCTATTTTTCCCACTACAGGCAAAAGACGGCAGATGCGGAAGAGGAATTCCCGCCAGACCCTCGCAACGCCTAGTAAGTGAAGGAGATTCATCGGCCCTGCGGCTGGAAGACCCTGACCCCTACGAGCCGATGGTGACCGTGGCAGAGTCAGCCTGCCTGTCGGGACCTAAGGTATCGGAGCGCGGCGAGAACGTACCGCTCCTTCTCCCGCTCTGGCCACTTCTCACCCCCCTTTCCCAGGCACCAAAACACTATTGTGTTTTGGTGCCCTACCTTTTACTTTGAGTTCTAGTCCCTAATAAAGACACCGTAACCCAATTTAACCCAATCTAAAGCAATTTAAGTTTCCCGTGTCTGTGTTCAGCCAGACGTGGCGGTGAGTCGCTACAATATATACATACATATAAAATAATATAGTATAATTTAAAACAACAGTTTAAGGCAGTACATAATTTTAGGCAGCTTGTAAATTACCTTTACCACACAAAAATATATTACAATATATCATAAAATGTTTTGTGACTCGATTTGTAAATATATTTTATTAGGAATTTGTCATGTAGCCTGCCCTAATAACTATGATGTTTTTCCAATCAGGCATTCAATCCTTGAGGGCTTCTGCAGGGTCTCTACTTTAATTGAATTTAGACATCAAAAAGAATGTACCTTTAACACAAAAAAGAATGTACCTTTCTTTAAGATTCAGAACAAACCCTTTTTTACGTATACAGGTACAGATAAGTTTTTCCTGTACATATTGTAGCTGGTTAGGAAGCTGGGGTCAGAGATACAACACTTTTGGTGCAAAGAAAGTCAAAGGTTTCACTCAAAGTCCCAACAGTAGTAGCTTAGCAGTGCTGGGGCTTAAACTCATGATCTTCTAATCAGTAGCACAGAGCCTTAGCTGTTAAGCAGCACTAAAATATTACATAATGTTGAAGTAGCAATATTAATATGTATTTATGCAAAGGTAGAAAAGTTATACAATCCAAAATCTGGGTTATAAAGTAATGAACAGTGTATGATATTTTGTTCACTGACCTGCTAAGGATCTTTTGACAGCTGTGATCAGTAAGGGACCTTGAGGCTGATCATCTGCTCTGGGCCTCTGGAAAGGAAAGGACAGAGAGGACGTCGCTCTGCTCTGGCTGCCTCTGCCTCTGCTCTGGAGCCTAATAACACACAGTAATCACTCTCAACAAGCTGCACATTGCTGGTTTACCAGTACAAAAAAAAACAAGTTCTTCATTAGGATTAAATGATCATGTTACTCTATTGCCTTTCAATCACTGTGCTCTTTTAATGTGGAAGCTGGCATAAAACCTTTGAGACTGAAATATACATAAACCTTCTGAACTACGGTTAAATGTGGTTGGTTCCGTTCTTTCACTGCTTATGCTTATAAAGTAGCAATATCAAGTTATTACATGTAATGTGGCAGGCAGTTACTGTCAGGGACAAAAAGAGTACAGACACATACTACTTAATTGTAAATGTAAGGAGGTAAAAGAAGAAAGTGCTTGTAGAAACTTTTACTTAATTGAAAAGTCCAGACGGATAAGCAAATATAGATCATGACTGAGAAGATTTACTCATTCGAAAATCAACAAATAAGTGAATAGCAATCATGACCAAAAATATTGAATGAAACACTGAATGAAACATTGACTCGCTAAAGGAAAATATGGAGATCGTATTCATGACTGGAAATATTCACACGATTCAACTTAATTTGCACAGAGACAAATAAGTAAACTTCAATCTTCATGATCAATATGATTCACTGACTCAAATCAGACACTGATTTGCTAAATAATAAATGAGCCAATTTTGGGCGGAACCAAAACGATTTATTGACTTCAACACAGACTGGCTTCATGATAAATGACAGACTCTCGACCATGACGAAAACGTTTCGCTGACTCAAATACCGATAGGCTTAATGACAAATGAGGGATTCTTGGTCATGACTGAAAAGATTTGCTGGCTCATGGAGTACAAAAGTAGGCTCAGCATGCACACAATAGAAAAAGCAAGTTACAAAATCAATGGCCATGACTGTGTAAAATGAACAAATAAACATTTGAATCTACATAAGAAACAAACTACACTTTGCATTGCAATGATGAATATAGATTTGTTCATTTGAAAAAGGTTCTTCGATCCAAATATATAACTATATTAAACATGCCATACAGGCATAAAGGTGAGCAGCTGAGGGTTACAGATGCTGCAAATTGGGACTTTGTGGTGAGCCCTAATTGCTATGATAATGCTTGGCTACCTTTTCTCTCTCTCAGTCAGTTTTCAGAGCAGCTGACAAAAATGATCATAGAAATTGTATTTGCTATGCACTGGTACACTGATGTTTTTCCAATCCCATCCTTTAACAGCAGGATAAATCATTGAACGAAAGACACGTTTAGCAAGTTCAGACTAGTAGGCAACAAGACATAAAAACTGAGGCAATTTCATGGACACACTTCTGATCTAAGGCTGGAATCAATTAACTTTCTTATTTATAAAACAAAACCACAACTTTTTCCAGTGTAAAAGAGAGATAACAGACACATCCAGCTAAAGATAGGATGGCATGAGGAGTCTCAGTCCCTGTGTGTAGTGCTGCAATTATCTTTGGTTTCCAGAACAAATCCCTATGCCGTTTCTGCCAAGTGTGCCTTGTTCCCATTGTGTCAATAAGGTAGAGAGTGGCAGTGCTCCCTTGCAAGCAGATGGTGTCATTGTATCACTGTCAAACATATGAATTCTAAGTCAGGTTGAATTAATTGACTCTTAAATCATGAGAGACTTAAGTATGGGTTTGCTGGATTATGATCAGCTCAGGCTCCTTCAACTAACAACTAACTGAATGAGCACTTAAAAAAACAAAAACAAAGAGCACTAATTTATTTCAGTTCGATTATATATATATATATATATATATATATATATATATATATATATATATATATATATATATATATATATATATATATATATATATATATATATATATATATATATATTGCTTTCATACGGCTGCTGAAGCCATGTTTAATAAAGAGCTTACAAAGCATGTATGAGATCTATTTGAAAGACAGGGATACAATTTTCAAACCATTAGATATCATGGAGTACTGTGAATACTGTCATCAACAAGTGGAGAGATCTTTCAAGACATCTGTGGTAACATTAATGGAGCTGCACCGAGCACTCTCTGGATATGATGTGGAGGTATCTATTCAGATGACAACTATTCTTCACATGTCTAGGCAATGGGTAGAGTGGCTAGACTAAATCACCCCAAAACATGTGGCAAAATGTGTGATGGTCTGAAAAGTGCAAGAGCATAATTCTAAATGCATTTTTGCAAATACATGACATTTTTCACCTTTAAAGAAACAAAATAGCTACAGTGAAGCATGATGTTGGTTGCATCATGGTATGGTGCTGCTGAATTTTAGTCAACATAATCATGGTTAGCTCCAAGAACCAATTTATTGTGTCCTCTGTTAAACAGCTAAAGATTAAAGAAAATAATAATAGTAACCTTTCGGCAGGATAATGACGCAAAGCACAATTCCAGATCAACAAAGCAATGGCTTCAACAATTTGAAAAGGTCCTGTCAGAATCTAGATCTAAATCGCATTGGAAGCCTTTGGACTGACTTGAGGATCCCTTGTGATTTAATAATTGAGGAGTATTTGTACATGGAGGAGTGGAATAAAATTTGAAAATCAAGATACTAGCTTGTTAGAGTTTTATCCAAAATGACAGAGTGCTGTATTACAAGCAAAAGTGAAAATGTTTTGGTTTTTAACATGACAAAAGACTAATTTTAACAGAGGTGTATAGACAGTGTATACTAGGAACCTTGCTTTGGCAAAATCAGTACAGTTTTCATTCTTAAACCTGTTGGTATGGATGGACGGACAAGCCAGCTTATTTGAAATACTTTTTTAATCACAGTAAGCACTTAGTAGTTATTACAGAAGTTTGTATTTATTAACTGCAATCACTGGTACTTTGCAAAGTATAACGGTATTACATAATCATCAGATTTGTACAGCAGGATGTGGTGTCACATTTCCATAATTACTGATTCTCAGCCCTCTGTGTATGTGCTCTGTGGATTTATAGTATTATTGTTATTATTATTATTGTTAGTAGTAGTAGTAATAGTTGTAGTAGTAGTAGTAGTTGTAGTAGTAGTAGTAGAAGTAGTAGTAGTAGTAGTAGTAGTAGTAGTAGTAGTAGTAGTAGTAGAAGAAGTAGTAGTAGTAGTAGTAGTAATAGTAGTAATATATACAGTTTGCTACTGGACATTAGATGTCACCCAAAGGTAAATAGGTTCTGTTTTAAGTCTGGTTCCTCTCAACAATTAAATAACTTCCCTTAAAAAATAAAGTATTCTGATTCTAATTCTAAAGGTTTCTTCATCATAACATCTTAGGAAGGTTTTACTGGCTACTTTCTGCACTAGTTTGCTCATGAAGGATAAACTTATAGGAACTAATTTATTATGCAAAAATGTACATTATAAATAAGTGGGGAAAAAAGTGCTAAATATGCTATACAAATATGTTTTAATTGAATTTAGTATTAGTTTTTGTTTGCGGTAGTAGGTGATCAGAATCAGTGACTTACGTTTTCATATATTTCTGTTCATGAATATGTATTAAATTATTTAAATATTTCCAAAATAATTCAAAAAAATATTAAATAGTCCTTTATATTCATTTCATAGCATTTCATCTTTTGGGTATGACTGGATGATCCAGCACACTGGTCAGAATCCCAACATGCATCTACTGCAAACTGCACAAGCTGAAATATATTCATGTGGATTTAATAGCTGTTTTGTTTCATTCCACAACGGCTGACAGAGGAGAAGAAATTGATTTAGTCACAGATACACTTACAAGGACGTTTGCAAGACACACTTTACAAGAAAAGCTGGACATCATGAGGAAAGGTCAGCCAAAACAGTTCAAAGCAGTTGTTCAGCTTTTTCATGAACCATTTATATGTTTTTGTTTTCTCTCCTCTAGAATTTGCACAAAAACACACAATTTACCTTTTATTTTGAATGAAAAAAAATGGAATTGAATTGTGTTGTGTTGTTAGTAATGCCATTCAATCTCTCTGCATGAAAAACCTGTCTGTGATGCAGCGCTCTATTATACTGCATATCTTTATACTATTGATGTAGCCGTGGCATCATAATGATGATATTAAGAGGTGGATTGACTCAGGAATGACACCACTGAAGGCGAAATACATGGCCCTTAACTTAGTAGTTGTGATGTGGTTGTAGTAATAGTGGTGGTTGTAGTAGCAGCAGTGTTGGTTATAGTAGTAGTACTAGTAACTCAATATCTTGAAATTAGGACCTTAAACTTGAAGTATGCATTTTTTAAATATGTTGAATTGGACACAACTAGAGACACTAAGGTATAGTAACTCTGATATATAGAAAAATATATATGTGAAAATATTTCTAAAAGCACAAGAGAAATAGGATGGTTTCTTAAGAAAAATAAAATTTGAAAAATAAACACACACACACACACACACACACACACACACACACACACACACACACACACACACACACACACACACATATATATAACTTTTTTTTTTAAAAATTTAATTTTTATTTTGCCATCATTAGGGAACTTGGTTACTCAGACTGCATAATTGTTAAACTGGTGGAAATTGCTGCTGGTAAAATAACCATTAGAAGTCACCGTAAAGGTACGAGGCACCTGAAAGTGAACTGAGTAAAATATGTGATAAAGGCTGTAGTGGTGGGAGGTGGAGATCTGAGTTACTGCTCGTCTGATTTCTAGCAGGGAGAGTAAACATTAGGGATCCGTTCACTTCCACTCCTCCCTCCATTCACACACATACACTAAGCACCCAGAACATGTGCCACCTGGCTCTTGTGCTCTGAGAGAAGCTTCTGGCAAACGCAGCATGAGTGACAGCAGCATCCATTCTACCCCTGCAATACTAATGATATGACTTCACAACGCCAAATAAACAGATGCTGTGCAAACACGGCCTGAAGCTCTGAGCTTGACGCAGCTGATAAAAAATGCCAGAAAGCCTTGAGGAAGATGGGTCTCTTTTTTGAACCAACTCTGACTGAATAATGAATCTTGTCTTAACTCATAGATGATAGACCTTTGCAGTAAAAATGATGAGGAATGCAGCAGTTAAAACTGAAACTCTTGATTTTTAAACTAGATTTCAAAAAAATGTTTGTTCAAACAAACAAGAGTAAATTTACTATGATTTTCCAGGTGATCAAATAAAATAGTCTAGTAGCAATCAGTCCAATTATCAGGGTTCATAGTACTAAAATCTAATATATATTTTATATTTCATGTCACCAATAAATCAATTTCATAGTATAACATCTTAGGGATAAAATACTTTTGGGTGAACAATCAGCTGGTGCAATGCAACCTGATTCAAAAAATAGTTTGTATACCTTCTTACAACATTACACATTACAATCTTTATCAATTAATTATAATGTAACATCTGCAAGCGAGTTCCTTCCTCTACAAGGAAGTTAGTTCCTGTTAGTTCCTCACCTACCTCTTTCCTGAAGTTAATGACATTATTTTCTGTTGCAGCAAATACATTTTTCTCATAGAAACACTAAAATCTTAAAACATAATATACATATTATATAACACATTGTCACGTTACACTACACTTACTAAATTACAATGTGGCCTACAAACAGAGCTGCCATGAACCACAAACACTCAACAACCACATATTTTATCTTGTTCACTGTCAACTTACACTGTGCACTAAAAGTTTATACTTATATATTTTTTTAAGTGCATACTTTTTAGTGAGAAGCAAAAAATATATGCAAGTACCGGGTCATACTTATACAACGTGTATCCCTAGAGAACAGTTACACACTGTCACCTTACACAAGCTCACCATTGAATTTATCATTCTACCTATAATTAAAGTAAAAAACTTTGTTAGTGCTTTACATTTAAATTCTTGTACTTGCCACATCATCAGCTTTTTGTTAGTATATGTTCTGTGTCTTTGTCCAGTCCATGCTAAGCTTTATATTTTGTTGTTTTGGTTTCTGCTTTCTGGATTTTGACTCTTACTTTGTTTAGTTTAGGTTGTTTTCTGTTCATGATATGGATTGTTGCAAGGTTTTTTAATAAAGCATTGTATTTACACATGTTTCTGTCCCTGCCACCTAATAATATAAACCGGACTAAATAAATAATATTTAATATATCTGCCAGGCCAAATAATATAAATGTTTCTGAGTACATTTCATAAAGTGTATTCATTATTTGGCAATAAATTCAACTCAATACATTCAATTAAATAAATAATATTTAATATATCTGTCAGTCCAAATAATATAAATGTTTCTGAGTACATTTCATATAGTGTTTTTATTATTTGGCAATAAATTCAACTCTCGGTAACTATCCATTTTTTCTTTCTTTAGTAACCAAACATTAATTTATAATTTATTTATTAACAAGTTAAATGTAGAAAAAGTATTCACCCTCACTGATGTGGAAACCCTTAAAATAGCTCTGGTGCATGCATGAGACGTGACACAGTAATTAGTTAAATGAAGTTCACCTGTGTGTAATTATACTTGTCAAGGTTGAGGCCGAGATGGATAGATGGAGCCAAACACATGGTAATTAGAATAGAAGATAACCTGTCCTAATCTGAAGAGAGTTGAGATGAAGGAAGAAGTTTACCTGCAGAGGGGACAGTGGCCCTAAGTATACTGCTAAAGTTAAACTAGAGTGATTCAAAACCAAGAAGCATTAAAAAGTCCCTGATAAATCTGACTGAGAATCGGAATAGGCAAGAATATCACCATCCAGATGTGCAAAGCTAATTGAAACTTATCCGAAAAGACTTGCAGCTGGATTTGCAGCCAAAGGTGTGCCTTCTGAAGTATTTACCCATGAAGGGGAATATTTTTGCAAAAATAAATATCTACTTTGTTGTTTAATCAACCATTGTGTCACAGTAAATGTATTTTTCACCTAAAGACATATGGCAAGAAATCAAACAAGTGCTCTGTACATACTGAGAAAAGTGTTTCTCCTGCTTTCAGATACTCACCAGGCCTTGGGGTAGCAGCAGGCTGTTGATGAGTGGAGCTGATTGTCACATCTAGCAGGTGAGATTACTTCTCTGCTCTGGTTTTATCAGCCTTCCGTTCTTTATACACACTGCAGTGAATCTGCAACACAGACGCCTCATACATTAGACAAACAGGGCATTTAAACATGCGGTCCCACAAAGTGATAACCGACTCTGAGCAGCAGGAGAGGAAAGACGCAGAGGCTGATGCAGCTGTTTGCTATCTGATATGAACTGCAGCCTGAGGGGAAGCTAAATGAAGCATCGAGGTATGATGATGAAGTGAAGTGAATATTGAGGCGCAGTTTATTACATGTTACCGTCTGTAGCGCTGACGCTCCCGCTTGTTAACACATCCCCAGCATTTGGTGCTGCTCATTTTAAATGAGAGTAAACTGTTTTATCTGATGCGTGTCATTTCTGAAGGCGGGTTTCTCATCTGTTTAAGACGGCACGCACAGGACCGAAGGTGCTTATAATCAGGTGGTAGATATCTAGCTTTAGGTTTAGCTTGACTCAAGGTTTGTTTATATCACACATTGCAGATTTGACTTCATGTTCTGTTCAGATGTCATGTAATATTTGTGTAATTGGGGTGGGATTAAATTATTTTGTTTTAAATGACCAACAGTGTTGAGCAAAGTTTCATGTTTCAAACCACTCCATCACAAACACTTATCTACCAAGACAAATATATCAATATATATATCCTAGACTATCTATAGGACAAACAGAAAACAACAAAGTGTATTCAAATTCAATTAATTTTTATTTGTATTGCCCTTTCAACAACGAACACTGTCACAAAGCTGCTTTATGGAAATAAGTTGATCAAGAATAAGAATATTACACTTAATAAATTCTTAATGTGCAAATATTCATTTGATTATGTTAAAGATTGAATCTATAATTTGTATCCAGATATAGTTATAGTTTAACATTAACATTCTAACAGCAATCAATCGTCTTTTTCCCACAAAGAAATAAATTCCTCTGTGAGGAAACCAAAGTGTTGATGCTGGAGATTCTTTCCTGAAATACTAAAAGAAATTCTGTCACAGAATGTCAATCAACAACCTAACAAAATTTTTTTTAATCACAATTATGTGAAGAAGCTGTCACTACAGAATCCGAAACGTCCTTTCAGAGCTGCTGTTGTGCAAAATTAACCTCTACTAAACATGTAAACAAGTTTTTACAGATAGAACAACTCTTTAACCGTCTTATTTTTATCCCAACATTTTTTTCTAGCCCTGAACTGTACACCAGGCTTGTTTGGGTGCTGTTTAGGTCTGCACTGCATGAGTTTCCACTTCACACCACCTATAATAAAGGGTATTATCTGGGAGTAATTTCCTAAAATTTCAAATGGCTGAATGTACAACACACTCACATTATTCGCACTTCACAGCCATAACCGTATGAATGTGAACATGAAAGAGGGTCAGGCTTGCTCTCTTGAAACGTAAGTGTTTAGAGCCCTTAACATTTAATTGTGTGTTTGTTAGCCTGCTGTGTTTAAAACCATCTGAACGCAATTTTTGAATCAACATGCAGCTTTCGCAGAGCTGCACCACTGAGCACTCATCAGTGTGTGAAAAAAGGTGCAAGCGATAATGAGACTATATGAAGAGAAAGCACCTTCGTTGAAAAAACAAACAAAACAAAACGAAAAACTCTTTGTCATGCCTGACGTAAGCTCTTTTGTAAGCTTAAACAAGTGATATTGATGGACAAAAAAAAGGCTCTCATGGCATTATATATATCGTAAGACTAATATATATTAAATAAGTGTTGCTTTTTTAAGCCTGATTTTCCTTCACTGGCTTTTTGCAGTAATTATTTTTTTCACCAGTACTGGAAACATACGTATTTATTGAAATGTGGGTGCGGGTGTAAAGTAAATGAAGCTCTGATGCATTCATTCAAAAGGTATGTATGAAAATGCTGATGCACAGGCCATGGGTGAGGTGTATTATCAGATATGCAATGTCCTTCTACCTTTGTGCCTCATAGAAAGGTTTGAGGACTCATCTTGGCATTGTGCAAAATGCTTTCATTCAAACTGCACAATCTGCAGTGTTATACCTAAACAATGGCAGACTCTGCCATCATAAACAGTTCATTTTTATTTATTTTTTTTAGCTCAATATGATGGAAACACTATTGTTATGTTACATCAAATTGGATTTTGTGTTTGTAAATTAGGCTTCCTTTTTTAGATGAGCACATCAAGAATTAATCTGTTCTTGTCATTAGAAATGCATTTACTCCTGTGCCAGAGCAACAAATCTGAATGCATGCCAGATTGCATGTTTTAATCTTTTTAACGGACGTGCAGAACGTGCATGTAGAAAACGAGTATAATTTCACCAAGAAAACGCTTCATTAATTTTCAGCCCGGTTAAATGTGGCAGAAAAATGTGAAGTTAGTGAAATGTCTATCTGAGTGGGAGAGAATATAATCATGCTCATGACTGTAATGACAAATTTGCATCAGTGCTCCTGAGAAAGTGGCTGCACAAGACACCAAACACAAAGTGCTAATCTTCTCACCTGTGAGGAAATAATCAGGCTGCCTTTTAATTCCGTGCTTTTCCCTCAAACACATGCAATGCTATGGAATGGGCGAGCAAAGAAAAGCCAACATGGAGGACACAGTGCTATTAGACATAGTAATAGTCAATGAATATGAAATCTGAACTATTCCTTTATGCAACAGAAAGTATTCTGTTCACCAGAATTAATTAACTATTAGAAAATCAGTCTTTCTTTTCTCTGAGACATACTGTATAAAGCAGGCAAGGTGCTGAATACCCAAAGAAAAACACTACACTGTGGCTAGACACAAACATTTACACAAATAAATAAATGACAGAAGCAGTTGCCTTGTAGTATTTGGTATTTTACTGGAAGACAGCAAATTAGAATATCTTACAACAGTTTATTGCTTCTGGGATTCTGGGTTGTTTTGTTAAATGTCTAATTAGATCATGGTCATATTTACATGCCTGCTGTTTATAAATACCAAAAAAACAAAAAACAAAAAAAGGAAAGGTATCTGCCCTCTTCCACACACATCGGAACCAAGCCGGCATCCACAATTGACCCGAGTCACTCTCATTGACAATGTTGAGAGTAACATCCAATAGAAAGCATCACAAATTTTGCTCTTTTTGTCTCCTGAATATGGATGGATGTTGATTGCTACATTCTAAACACTGGCCCTGATAGTTAGACAAATTCTTATCAAAGTTTTTAAAAACAAACTGATAATTAGTTCCAATCAAAAGGCAGAATCAGTATTAATGGTGTTAGTTACAGTGTCTTTCTGTCCCGTCAGCAGAAAAGCTGTTCCAGCCACAGCACTTTTAGGTGAAATCACAAACAACACCTGAGCATTGAGTATGTGAACAGAACATGAGTGAAAACAAGCTCATGTGAAAGCAGCTATAGGTGTGAACGCTCAAACTGAATTAGCACACTGACACACACACTTAGATATTTTCAATGGCAAATATTCCTGACCATGTCACACAATTAAGCATTAACAAGCTTCCTAAGGAATATGCACATCACATTAAACTTATACCAGAATAAAATTTGTGCTTTTTTTTTTTACCTGAACATATCTAATAACGTTTCTAATCACAAAGGACTTGAAGCAAATTGAATTAACAATCTTTCATCTGCTTGTAGATTATAGATCAATCTGGTGATACTGCAATTTCATCTCTTTTGTCTCAAACATCTGCACTAGCTTTATTTATGAGAGCGAAACATCTTATAAGAAAACTATCTTGAAATTTTTAAGCTTTTGGCCATCTAGACGATTTTATGATTGTGCTGATATTCAGGCCACCATGAAAATCTATGATTTTTTTTCAACAGTGAAGTCGAGAAATCTCAGGCAACAATATTTTAAGATAAAAGTAAATTAAGTAAATGAACAGAATTTGCATGTGTCAATGCATGTGGTTAACTAGCACCCATGCTATTATTTAGTGATCACTTATAATTTTTTTATCTGTTTTATAGGATTGTAAATTTGAAGTAGCCATTTTTCAATCAATATCACAGTATCAATAAAACATAAGGAAAAATAGAACACACAAAAAAAAAAAAAAAAAAAAAAAAATATATATATATATATATATATATATATATATATATATATATATATATATATATATATATATATATATATATATATATATATATATATATACACACACAGTGGTCCCCTGGTTATCCAACTTAATTCGTCCCTTAAAACCGTTTGAAATGTTGGAAAACCGGACCTAATTATCCCATAAGAAATAATGGAAAACCAATTAATCCGTTCCCGAACTCCACCAATACCCAATCATTAGCTCTGCGGGTATTTTGTGTTGGCTCAGTAAAAGTATAAATTAACAACTTTACAAGAGTAAGAAACAAAATGATTACTGTACTTACAGCTAAATATCACTAATATTGTTCACAAACAGAAGTTGCGAAAGATGCTTACTCAGCGATGGTTGAAGCGGAAGCAGTTTCTTCCCCTCCCGCTGGGTTGTGCAGCGTGGGTGGCGTTCGATAACTGGAACTTTGTTCGTTCACCGGACACAAATTTCGTTCGGAAATCCGTTCGCTAACCGGATTGTTCGATATCCGAGCCGTTCGATAACCGGGGGACCACTGTGTGTGTATGTGTGTATATATATATATATATATATATATAAAAATTCAAATAGTAATGTAATAATAAAAATATCAATAAAAAATATGGTTTTATTTCAAGTTTTTTATATGCATAGTTGTAAATGTAATACCAGTGGGGGACACATGACACATGACAATCATCAAAACACAAATCTTGTCTGATAAGCACGTGCATATTGATAAAGGCCATGCAGGTGTTAATAAATGTCTAGGATTGGTCTTTAAACGTTTTAGTAAGCAAAAGGTATTATAAAATAAACCTTGGCTCTATCAGTACCACCTACTCCAAGCAATGCCCTACTGGTTCATTTCATCTCTTTTATTGGCTCATCTTTAAATAATAAATTCTGTATGTGATGATAACTTATTTCCCACCCCTTAGGAATCTTATCTCACAAAGTTTAATACCTTGCACATGACCTACAGTAACATGTAATGCGCTCTGGCAAATCCTAAACTGGGGGGGGGTTACTACACGCCTGGGAAAGAAGGCGTGGCAAAGAAATAAGACAAGCCCAAAATGGCACAATATTAAGCTCTAAATGTTTGTTACAACAAATACTTGATCAGGAAATTGTCAAGAAATAAACAATTCCTTACTATAAATCCTTGTATATTCCTTACTAATGATAGATCTATTTATGAGCTTGTTATTAGGCATGCTAGATAATCAAACAATGACTAATCTTTTTGAGAAATCTTTTGTGTTTTAATTTTACATTACATATTTTTTATCTTTAAAGTAATTTGACTTTTGTGTATTAGACTATAAAAGTGAATTTCCCTGTTTTTAGCTTGTTGTTTGCTGTAGCAAAAGTAAATGAGCGAATGGTGGCACAGGAGGCCTCAAGAGTGCATTTGTTTTATTCTTGTTTAATTTTATGATCAGTAATTTGTTGTTTAGACAATTAAAAGCTTTGCTTGACCCATTTTATTTTGGTCCAGGACTAAATTTTACTAAACCACTGAGCAGCTTTTCTTCATACATTTCTCCTTCTGTGTTTTCCCTTTAAAAGCCAATGAATATGTATTTTCCCTTTAAAAGCCAATGAATACACTTCTCAAGTGTGTGCACGTCTAAGTATCTCTCATGGTCTTGTTATAGAGGATGTGTCTCAGTTGGAAAGCAGAGCTCCTGCAGGATAATTAAAGGAAGTGTTAATTACAAAATGCTCAACGCCTTCTTTCCCAAGGCCACCTTTCCACTCGAGATCATAACTAGTCCCTGGAGACTCTCAGTCATGTGTGTAATTAACATGTACGCCCCATCCCGCAAGCCCGACACATCACAAATATCGGTTCACCTTCGAGCGAACCCCATGCAAAGTTTCTGCTTGGCAGTTAAATGGCTTATTAGTTGTGTTGTCACAGCAAAGCGTTAAAAGATTCCCATCACTCTCAGTTTCTTCCTAATGTGCTCCAATGTTTGTTTAAAAAAATATATATATATATTTTGTAGTTGTTACACAGGCTGGTTAACTTTTAGGGGCCAAATTATTTATTTTATCATCTTGGGTTATGCTCATGTAGCACTACATCGCATTTAAGAATTAGATTTCTTTTCACTTGGCATTGACTTTGTGTGTTCGAAGATTTACTAAAAATTTACTGGCACAGTAGTTCTAAATAAATACATTTAAAATAACTATTTTCCTTTACCCTAAATGATACTTCGCTTTTATTGGCTAGAAATACTACACGTTCTATACTGTATATCTAAACCAAAGCAGCAAAATACGTTTCCTTGGTCGCATCATTTACACAAATTTTTACAGGATTGCTTAAACTAAGAGATTTAAGCAAGTTATTTTAGCAAGCCAATGCCCCTGTGCAGAAAGCAAGCTTAAAAAAAAAAAATGGTTTACATGGGTTGGAGTGAAAGATCCTGCCTGCTATAGAGCCCTGACCTTAACCATTACTGAACATCTTTGGAGTGAATTGGAATGCTGACTGCATCCCAGGCTACATCAGTAAATGACTGGCCTTGTGATTGAATGAGCACAAATTTCCACAACCACAACTCGAAAATCTAGTGGAACATCTTCCCAAAAGGGTAAAGGTTTTCATAACAGCAAAAAGAAAATGAATGTGGAATGGGATGTTCTAAAAGCACATAAGAATCTCATGTTCACAAACTTTTGTCCATATAGTGTACTTTACAGGTAAACTAGTCATATGACAAATAAAACCACTGCTTTTTAAAGTTATGAATATTAAAGCGTTTCTTGATATGGCCTTTCAACCATAACAACATCTATATTTTTACATCTGAAGTAAAATTCTGTATTTCTTGGAAATACTATGTACTCAAGTTCAACAATCTGTTCCGGCTCTTAAAGAAGAAAAAAAATTCAGCCTTACACAAGCTATTATTTAAAAAAAATCTAAACATTCCAAAGCATCCAATCTAATTAAAACCTTGAGCACAAAAATAAATTTTCATTTGAACAGTACCTACAGAAGTTATATATTTTTAAACAAGCGTCTACCTATTATTTCTGAATGCCAAGGAGCTCATGTTATATAATGCTAGATTATACCGGTATATGTTAAACTTTTTTATGCCATTAATCTCTTAACACAAACATTAACAACCGCTAATTGTTTTAATTTCCATTTCTTATCTTTTTTGTTTTTGTGTCTGCCAACTAAGATTTTTAAAGCCATAGTCACTTGTTTTGAGACCCGATCACTTGATTAGCATGCTTGATTTCCAGTGTTGGGCAGTAACGCATTACCGGTAACACTTTTTACAGTAACTAATACTGTAACGCATTACTTTTAAACATGTAGACTACAGCCTAACTTGCTTACAGCAGCATCGCATTGTAGGATTGGTGGATAAACCACTGTAAACAGGAAGAAGGCGCACTGTAGGATTGGTGGATTACCCTCTGTAATCACGAAGAAGACGCACTGTGGGGGTGTCTCCGTTTATTCAGGTCTGTGCGGCAGTACTGGCGAGTCGAGGCGAGAGCAAGACGAGTTTCTCAAAGTGGAAATATGCTCATTATTTCACTTTAGTTGAGTATAAAGACAAAAATTTTCAAGTCAAATGTAAGCTGTGTCTTTCTGGTTCGAAGCTCGTATCTACTGCGATAAACAGCAACTCCAATCTATTGAAGCTCCTCCAGGACCACCATGCCTGAGGAGCTAGAAGCTAGAAGCTCACCTGGTGTTCTGTTCTACATTGTGGATAGTTTTCATACTTCAGCTGTGAAAGGAACATTTTTAAGAGCTCAACACAGCAGCAGAAGCCACTTTAGTTTTTGATTGTGAATATATCATTCAGCTTGTTTTGTTATTTATTTCAGAAATCCTTGTGATATATTCAGTTTGTGCTGCTCTGACTTTAATAAAATGGTGTTTAAATATTACTTTGTGTTTAAGTCAGTTTTGTGTTTGTAGACCATAACACATAAAAGGGCATTAATGGGAACATTAAAGAAGGTTCTTTAAAAAAGTAACTAAAAAGTTACTTTTAACAGTAACGCATTACTTTTTGGTGTAAGTAATCAACAAAGTAACTGAGTTACTTTTTGAATGAAGTAACGAGTAACTGTAACTAGTTACTATTTTTTAGTAACGAGCACAACACTAATGATTTCTATGAAGAAAGCAAGAAGTCCTGCATTTGTACTTTACCAAGTTACAAACAATTTGTTATTATGTAATGTTAAAAATGAAGTTACTGAACAATTAAAAAAATATTAAATTCTATTATGCAAACACTCATATCATCCACTTTTCAAACAAACACTGACTATTTTAAGGTCTGTTTACTAAACTTAGGAGTTACTGCTGACTTTTCAGAAATATTTTTCACGTCTATTTATCTGAGTCGAATCCATATAAGAGAAATATTTATAGTCAATGTTTGTTTGCTATTTGAGTTCATGCTTAATTAAAAAGCGCAAAAGAACTTATTTTGTAGTGTCACCGTGTGTATGACTAAAAATGGACTCATTATGCAGAAAAAGGGAGGGTGGGGGGAATATGAACAGTTAGAGACTCTAAGCAAAATAAATGATTTTAAATAACCTGATACAAAAATGTCGTTTATCGCATCTAAAGTTTATTTTCTTTATTTCCTAATCAGTCTAAATATTCAGGACACATGGCGGTTCTGTAGCAATGCTGTCTGGCTCACATACAGAAAAAAAATCTACCACAAAATACAAGCCATATTGGGTTCACTTCCTGCAGTAGGGTTGATTCAGGGTTGAATTGCTTTCTCACAGTAATCACACTGCGCTAGACTTGGATTGGAACCAGACTGAGACCAACTTGCTCAGAAAGACTGCTCAGAGAGTTGTTTTGGTGATTGCTGTGTTCTCACCTGCACAAACGAAGTGCACTGAGGGGGAGGGGGGAAACCAGAGCAAAATTCCAATCTTACAGACTTAACGCGCCATAAGCGGCACCATTATCTAATGATACACAAAATTAGGCTTTTCAGTGATATGTGATATATAGATCCTTGCTGTAGTTCCAAACCACTCATGAAATATGGATATTTCAAAACAAAAGGTCCTGTATCAGACACTCGAAGCAGTGTCTATTTTAGACATTCATGCCGCCTTCTGATATATTTTTCCACATCTTCATTTCAAAATAAAACTTAGGTGTAATTACAATAATTTATCTGTACATTTATGACCATTTCTGCCTCACAATTCTATCATGTCAGACGTATATTTACAGTTCTTTCTCTTGTGCAAAATAGCATTTGTATGAAAAAAATTGCGACAATATCAACAAAAATCTGTCATTTTTCAAAGAAATAAAAAAGCATTTACTAACTAAACAGACATGTCCTCTTTGGAATTCTTTACAGCCTGCTGAAATTCCCAATTTAATTATTTGTGAAATTAAATACTTTTACTATAAAAAATTTCCAAATGTTGAAACAATGTTGAAACAATGTTTGTTGCATAGTTTTATTTAATAAACATTTTTAAACCAATTGTTTGGTGGATGTTTGTCCTTTCATGTAAGTGAGTTGCCATTAGTGTGCAGTGTACAATATACATTTTCTAAGACTTTAATTAAATGAAAACAGAATATTGCTCTAATTTTCCCAAAACGTTATGTGTGTTTAATGTTTAATAGAAGTAAAGTGTTTTCTCACCCTTTCTGAAGATCTCTTGATCTCTGCTCATGGAAGCAAAACCTGTTGAAGAAGAAATATTATTTTTCAAAAAACATTGTGTTGATAATGACAATATTCCAAATATATCAGACAATGGACAAAAATACAAAAAAATTCAAAGCAAATTTTCCAATGACATGCAAGATGGATGTAAGGGCTAAAAACAGGATGACAAAGCCTGTGCCACTATCAAAAAAGTAAACCAATTTGTGGGTCAGGACAAAAGCTGTCACAGAGAGTCTGATTTGAAGCAACCATCTCCTTTTTATTCCTTATGTTCTGGTTAAAAGCTTAGTTTAACTGCTCAGGTATTAACATCAGTTTTAGTTCTTTTAATGGACACAATGTTAATTTTTTTGTCTTATGCGTTACCGAAGGCTTTTTTTTTCTTTCTCGAAGGCGCTAGTTAACAGTAATTAGCGGCTTTATTTGGGGTTAGACAGGGTAGGTTTACTTTTTTAAGTGTAAGTAACTTAATTTATGACTGGCATTCGCAACATTAGAGTTATTATTATTAGGGTTACCTGCTTAATGTTTAGTCATCCTTTCAGTCTCTTAATACGCGTCGGCATTCAGCTCTAACAGTCACAGAGGGAAGTTCAGGACTCTAAAAGGTAGTGACTTTCAATAGCTGATATTTAAAAGCATTGGTATTACAACACAAATGCAGCTTTCTGATGTTCAATGGAATAAGAATAAAGGTAAAAGAGACATAGCAGTTTAAATGTATCCCATTCACTCGAATGAGTGATGAAACATTGTGAATATCTGCCATATTCACATACTGGGGTTTTACTGACTAACACCAATGACTGAAGGCATTTAGACAATCTTACTGTTCTTACCTCCTCAATCTCCGAATCATTCACAGTCACGCTAGTGCAAACAAGCCAGAGTTTGGGTTTAATAAGGGCAAAGCTTAAAGGATATGTTTAAAAAAAGTCAGTTTATTGATCTAAACAGTTAGTTTCCATTAACATCGTAAACATTTAAATGACGACTCAATATTCAATGAACAATTTAGTGCTAGAGTTAAAATTATTTAACAAAGTCGTAATTGTATTAATGCTTATCTGTTGTTACACAAAATGTCTTCACAACTTCTCTATAATTACTTTTTCGCTGCTTTTCTTTGTTAAGTATAAAATAAAAAAAGAACATATTAGCAAGTTCCTGAACTAAAACAGGCATTTATTACTTAAAAAACAAGTATGTGCTTATCTAATTTTTACCCAATGAAAAGGAAAAATAATGATGTTCTATTAACAAATTATGGCAAGAAAAAGAAAAATGTAACAATTATGGCCACCTATTTAGAGAAGCTTACACAAGTTGATTTATGTCCTTTTTATTACATATTTATGTACAAATACAAGCTAAACACACAGCAGATCACTTGTAGGTAGCTACATACATAGCCAATTGCTTTCAATCCCAGTACCAATATCAAAATCAAAATATACAAACTCAGTATTTACCGTCATCAAATCAAGACGTGTTAAGAAAGATGTTATGTACAGTATGGGGGGGCGGTGGGGGTAGGGAGGAAGGAGGGGGGGGGGCGCTAACACATTTAACGGTTGCCTTGGTGAAATGGTAGCCAAGAACAAGGAAGCATCAGTTTGTACGTAACTCCATGCTTTAGCTTCAGGGGAGCAAACAATAGACAACTAAAGGGAAGCAGCATTCAAATGGGAGTCTTTTTGTTAAAATGCAAGATCCTTTTATGTTCCTTATGATGTATGAAGGAATTGTGTTATCAAAACCATAGGCTGTATGCAGTTTCCCGCTCCTTGGTTAGGCGAGGTTAGGTTTTTGACCTAATGTGTGTGTGCTTTTTTAAAATTGTATATATTTTTTAGACTATTACATAAGGATGCCAGGCAGGGAAGTTCACTGATGTGGAGCACCTTTAGTATCTACCATAGGGGTGATCTCTGTAGCCCCCTCGTGAAAGTCTTGCAGCTGGAGCTTTGAGGCTCGGCCGTGGCTGAGTCCACTCCTCTTCTGCTACAGGTAAAAGGAACCACAAGACATCATAAGAATCTGAAATCGGTATTATGATAAGTGAATACATTATGCATTCAATTCATTCACCCGGCCAATAATACTGACCTACTATCTCTGATGAAACCGTAAAAAAAAAAAAAAAGATTTATAATTTCTGCAGCAGCTGTTGCTTCGCTTCAGTGACTTCGCTCTGACAGTTTAAGTGAATCTTCTCTGATTTCCCACGGCCACAATATAGCAATATGAGTTTAAAGATGTTATTCAAGATGTGCAATGATGCAGAACATTAAAGTAACCAGATAAACATCTCAATGAGCTCGGGCCCTGATTTTCTGCTGTTCAATTTCGGCCCGATTTCAGCAGTATGCAATGTCACACAGCCCTAATTATCAGTTAGCTGCAACTCAGAAGAGGATGCAAGAATTGGCTCATCCAGCTGTCATAGAAATACAGCACACGCTGGGAATCGATGCGCTATGAACGTCCTCGGTGGGCCATCCCCAAAACAATCAGACCACCTTCAGGATGGGGAATCCCGACACTTGATACAACTAACGTGATGTTTCCATTACAGCGTCGTGCCGAAACTGCAGAGGAAATGAGGGCACACTCAAGACGCAGGAACATTCATATTAAACACAGTGGGAAATAGTACACTATGGCTTTACTGCATTGTGTAAAATAATTTAGTTTCTGTCCTCAAGGCTACTTTCATGTGTAAAGCTCTGACCGCTGCACATTGTTCTTATTTAAATCACATGCAAGTGCATCACTGAGATTTCGGTTTCATGTCATTTAGTGATTATAAGGTATTGTTTTAGCATCAGTCATGCCAAGGCGCTCTGGTGCACATTTTGGCACGCTGTATAATGAATAATTGGTATGGACAAGGCACAATGTGAAAATAGCACCGGTGGAGAGCGATGAAGCCCCTGCCAAGAGAAGCACGATCCCTGATTTGGAACATAATCCAGTGAGGGCAGGCTCTCAAAAGGCAAAGCAGCGTATAAAAGGCCATGGCTCGTCTCTCAGTGGGTTGCATTGAGGCCTCCAGCCTGGCACTGGCTCTGGCTCTACAATTCTACTCTGTGTGCATCTTAAAGCTTCCCCTGCAGCAAGCTGCCAGTGTAGGATGGCTACCGCCGAGCACAGCACTTTGGTTATTTGAAAAACCAGGAGGTGGTTTTGCTTCATCTAACTGCTGTGAGTGCTTTATCATTACTGTTGGAGATGAGATGGGAGTGGTGTATGTCCTCTGCAAGGGCATTGTACCAGTGTAAGCCTGAGTGCATGCTTAAGTTTAAGCCTGCGATGTCAACAGAACTCAGTGGTACACCGCTCCGGAGACACTATCAAGAAGCTTCTACTTTTCTGACAGACTCCAATAAATTTGCTTCTACTGAGATGATAACCCACTGAGCATGTTCCACTGAGTTGGGTCTTAAACATGTAGAACTGCTCCACAAACGCCTGTGGGTACCATTACAAAGACCATCTGGGTGTTAATTCATATGGTTTAATATCAGCGTTACAAAAAATACAAGATAAAAAATGAGTCCTTTTTGACCCTCTTAATAGGAGGAACGGCTGCTTATAGTTCCTTAAAGCTTTGAAATACATTAGCACCACATTTCTATCTGAGTTCACAAAATAGAGAACATTGTACGTCTTTTGCACCTTCAGGAGTAACAGGATGACCTTTTCCAGTAAATGTCACTGTATAAAGAGCTGAATTTGAGTGTGCATGAGTGGTGGTGTAAAACCTCTAAAATCTAAAACATCACTCTTTACAAAAAACATATACAAGCAAGTAAGTGTAGCGCTATTTTTTATAACCATTTAGCTTTGAGCCTAACAAAAGAGAGTGACCTTTACCGTAATTGTTGTAGGTATCGTCACTGGTTCCGTGGCCATATTCGTAATATTCTGTCCCGCTGCAATATAAATTAAGCAGTGTATCAAAAGAAAGGAAAATCAATGTTTAAGACAAACATATATACTTGTACATGTTCCAAAAAAAAAAAAAAAAAAGGGGTCAAATACTGAGTTGAGGTACAATGTGTGCATTGTGTGAATTAATACTTAAATTACATAAATCGATATAGAGACCTTAGGCATCCAGATGTACTCCAGACTTAAGTGCTTTAACTCTACAGAATTTTTGTTATCTGGTGACAGTTAGAATAAGGACCAATATTACACAGTGGCTAAATGTGACAGTTTAATATAATCACATCAAATGACCAGAAATGCCACCATAGCGAATTAAGAGTGTAATTAGAGGCCTATTTGCCACACATTTCAGTATATAACTTTAATTTTAATCTCAAAGGCTATTTTATAAACTATTAAATAATGATGGAATAAATAAGGATGGAAGTCATACAATACCAACAACTTAATCTGTATTAATTAATATGATCATTACAATTAAAATATTTTACGCAGGAATATATTGCCAATATAGTAAATTTACCTTAAAGCCTCTGGCTTTTGCATCAGACATCATTTTACAGCTAAGAAATTAAACAATCTTTTCATTTAGTATGCATTTTCTACCCCACCCCCACCCCCTTATATTAGCTTAAAGGTCATGAGTGCTGTTTTAAAGTGGCCAGCTAGATGCACAGATTTGCAGAACACAAAAGTAAAACCAATGTGAATCATAACCCCAGAAAAAGAAGAAATATCTACCTTTTGGATTGGTTGCTGTAGCCATCATCATAGGCCTCATAACCCTGTTCGTCATATTCCCCATCATATCCATCATCATAACCCTGAAAGCACAGAAACACTCCGGGTGATTGTCAGTGGATGAAGACTTATACTCATCAGGATGCTGAAAACAGCACTTTAATTGTTTTGTAGTGAAAAAATCTATTTTTAATTACTCGCAGAAAGGATTTCTCTTCTATATAAACACCTGCTGTGCGATGGGCAACATGGCTGAATCGTGTCCAACAAAAAATATAGATTGTGTACAGGGATAATTGTTTCGCTTGCCATGATTAATTAAAAGTAGGTCAGAGTTTGACTCATAGTACGCATTTATACAGTAGCACTTAATAAGATGCCAATCTCACTTATTTATATTTATATTTGTATTTGCATATTGCTGATCAAATGGAAGCACAATAAAAGAACAGTTTATTCTTTATGGCTTTTGGGTAAAAATATTTTACATCAACATTATGATTGTGTTACAAATAAAAACAAAAAATGCAATTGCAGTATGTTGAAAATAAAGTTGTGGGAAAATCCTGCAACAAGACACTAACCTAAAACATAGCAATGTGAATTTGAGCTACAGACAAAAGATATCACCATGACCTTTCCCAGTGCTGGAGCAGAGGTAAAGGTAAAATGTAGGCTCAGTTATTAGAGGAGGGAAGTCATAGCTCAGTGGATAAGATATTGAACTTCTGAGTTCAAATCCCAGCATCACAGACAGCCCCTCCTGGACCCTGAAGCAAGGCCTTTAACCCCCACGTGTTCACTATTCAGACTGCAGTTCATTTATTATAACCCTGCATTCACATTAGCAGCAGAAAAACAAATAAATCTGTGTATGTGTGTCGTTTTAAAGTTGCCTGTTCTGCAATACCAGCAAGCAACAAAGTGGCTATTTTTTAGTACAATTTAGTTTACTTTACATTCACAAACAGAATAATAAATCTTTTACCAGTAAATATAATTTCATCTGTATCCTGTTATAAAAGTCTCATTATATTTGTATAGAGACATTACAAAGAAAATAAACCCTGGAAGAAATGAGCAGATCTCATCTAAGTGCTAGGTGGCCATACAGTAGCTAGTACATTTGGCTTGCAAAACTAGCATGAAGACTAGCATATAACATGTATAGCTTATACACTGATTACTTAATTATTATTGTCTTAAATATCAATTCTGTTAACATACAATTCATTTCTCATCAAAATGGAAAAATGATGGCGATTGTGCAACACAGAGATGGCAAAACTATACACATCCTTTATTCAAGTTAGCGCAGACACTGATTTTTTGGTAAAAATTTCTGGTAAAAGTTGAGGGCTGGTTTGGGAGTCAGTTTAGGCAAGACGGTTCCCTGGCCTGAGTCGGGCGTATGTGCCTGCGGTGAGCGAGTGGAGGGTGGAGCCGGATGGAAGGAGCGGTAAGGAACACCTGCAGCTGATGAGACTAATCAGTACACTCTGTTTCAGTCTGGCTATACCGAGAGAGAGAGAGAGAGAGAGAGAGAGAGAGAGAGAGAGAGAGAGAGAGAGAGAGAGAGAGAGAGCGGTTGCCAGAAAAAGGCGTGCCGGTCTTTGAGGAAAGTCGGGCGGCAAGATGGAAAGATGTGTGTGGGTGAGCCCCGGCGTGAGTACTGGAAAAGAAAGTGGGGTGAAATGAAAGTAAATAACGAAAGCTCTGCTTGGTAAACTTTTGCCGTCTCTCTTTTTTCCAGTGCGGTACCAGTAAGTTTGTTAAATAGACCTTACATCATATTAATATATTGATATAAAAGAATGACTTAAGGTTATCTAGTGAATGTATCCAGACATATAGGTGTATGCAAATGATACACAAATGGTAGAAAAGAGAGAAAATATTGATCATGTGACCAAATAGATTCAAACTAAAGAGCCTGGTTGGAAAATGTAAGAAGTAGAAAGTACAGATATTTGTGTAAAAAATGTAATGAATGAAAGTAAAAAATTATTATACAAATAGTGAAGTGAAGTACTGATACCAGAAAAATCTCTGGTGCAACCATAGTGGGTTCTGTATTTCAAAAGAGACCAAATATAAGCAACAGAATCGATGGGTTACTTAACGTAATCCCGGGTTCTTTGATAACAGAGTGAGGTGTTTCACTATGGGAATCGCTTTGGGCGTGACCAACTACGGAAGCTCTTATGACACCACGTCTGTCTTGACAGACAGGTCGACCTGAGATCAGGCTCCGCCCCACCTTTATCCCTCAGGTCAACCCCTCCTAACATCATTGTAGCGAGATTTCTTCCCGTCCAAGTGCAAGGAGGGAAGTGCTGGTGAAACACCTCACTCTGTTATCAAAGAACCCGGGACTACGTTAAGTAACCCATCGTTCTTTTTCTAACTTCGCTCTTTGTTTCACTATGGGAGATATAGACAGCTCCCGGATTGCACAAGCCAATCACATGGGCTCAGAGCATCTGGCACTCAGCACCGCATGTGCCAAGGATGACTCAGACACATCCAGTCTATAAAACCGCACAAAGGTGTGTGGCGTAGCCCAGCCAGCCGCCGCACAAATTTCCTGAACAGAAACTCCCTTAAGTAGGGCCCATGATGTCGCCATCCCTCTAGTAGAGTGGGCCCTCAGACCCGCAGGTGCCTGAGAACCACAACATTCATACGCTACAGATATAGCCTCCACAATCCAGCGGGACAGCCGTTGTCTCGACAACGGCTTCCCTTTGTGAGGGGTAGCCCAAGACACAAACAGCTGGTCAGATTTCCTGAAACCCGCTGTTCTCTTTACATACGTATGGAGGGCCCGCACTGCGCACAAGGAACCCAATCCCTCCTCCTCCTGAGGTGGGTGGAAAGCCGAAAGTTCCGTAACGGGACATCTATAAGAAGAATCCACGACTTTAGGTACAAACGCCGGGTTAGGGCGAAAGGAAACTTTCGTGAGCCCAGGGGCAAACTGTAAACAGGACGGACTGACAGACAGAGCTTGCAGCTCGCTTACACGCTTGGCAGTCACTAGAGCCACAAGCAGCGCCGTTTTAAGAGAAAGAAATTTCAGCCCTACGCCGTCCACCGGCTCGAAGGGGTGATGAGAAAGGGCTTCCAAAACCAAAGATAGGTACCACTGAGGCACTCACCGCCGAGACACCGGCCTCTTACGGCGTGCACGTTTCATAAACCGGCTAATCAAAGGGTGCCGACCCGCAGGTTCATTATTAAACCCGACATGACACGCAGAAATAGCCGCCAGATACACCTTCAAAGTAGAAAAAGCTTTCCCTTTATCCAGCAAATCCTGGAGAAAGCACAAAACGTCTCCCACAGAACACTGGAAGGAGACAATGTGACCACGGCCACACCACTCCTCAAAAACTCGGCATTTATTGTCATAAAGCGTGCGAGTAGACGGGGCCCTGGCACTCTGGATAGTGTGTATAACCGATTGGGGTAAACCTGCCACACTCAAGTTCCACCTCTCACGGGCCAGGCCCAGAGAGCAATCCTGTCCGGGTACGGATGATAAATCTCCCCGCCCGCCTGGGACAGAAGGTCCCTCCGTGGAGGGAGCGGCCACGTTTGATCTGACAGTAGCTGAACTATTTCTGCGATCCAGTGTCTGGATGCCCAACGTGGAGCTATCAGAATCAGTGACAAGCTGAGTTCTCTAACCTTGGTCAGGGTGGGTAAAATCAAGCTCAGTGGAGGGAAAGCGTAGAGAAGAACGTTTGGCCACGGGTCCACACCCAATGGTGCATCTTCGTCTCTTAGAGAAAAGAACAGAGTTCACTGAGCGTTTTCTCGCGAGGCGTAGAGATCTACGGCAGCCCGGCCGTATCTCTGCCATATCTGCTTCACCACCTGGGTGTGCAGTTTCCATTCCCCGTACAGGGGGTTTCCCCTGGACAACAGATCCGCACCCTTGTTCCATATGCCTGGAACATGAGTCGCTCTGATGGACAAAAGCCTCCTGTCGCACCACATTATCAGTTTCCTCGCTAACTGATGCAGCTGGAGGGAGCGCACACCTCCCTGCCGATTGATGTACACGACCACTGTGGAATTGTCTGTTTTCACCAACACATGTCGGCCCTTTATGAAAGGCAAAAATTGTTTCAGCGCTAGAAATACTGCCAACAACTCCAAGTAGTTTATATGTCTCGGGATTAGCTGTGGAGGCCAAACGCCATTCACAGCTCTGCTCATCAGGGTCGCACCCCAGCCCGCCAAAGACGCGTCCGTCGTCATAGTAACCCTCGACGACACCGCCCCCAAGGGAATCCCCGACCGAAGTGTCGCGGGGCGTCCCCATTGGCGGAGCGCTGAGACGCAAGCATGTGTTATTTTGACCGGCCGATTGAGATGACGTCGGGGACATAAGCGCAACCGCGCAACCCATCTCTGAAAATCTCTCATCATGAGAAGTCCCAGACGCACCACAGAAATCACTGAGGCCATTAAACCCAGAATTCGTAGGCATACTCGGAACGGGACCATAGTCCCCGCCCGAAACGCCGAGCGCATGCGCGCCACTTGACGAGGTGCGCAGAAAGAGAACCCCCGCGTACACAACTCTGGTCGCGCGTTGATGACGTCACAACCGACGCCGTGCTGGGCTCCTCTGGTAGAGCAAGCGCGCCCTCCAGTGGTAAAACTGGGGGGGGGGGGGTGCACGCTGAACTCTCGAGATTTTCGCACACGATCGCCTGGATGCGAAAGTGCCACATTTATTGTGGTTTTTATTTTTGAACACATCGCCCTCAGCCCGTGGCTTGGATGCGATGATGCATTTTTTATTGCGCAATCGTCCGAACTGACGTGCGAGTGAACAAATGTCGGGAGTGCTTGGTGACACTGAACATTTTCCCTCATTCCTCGAAACCGAGGAGAAACTATAGAGGAAGCCCTTACGGAACTTAGAACCGGGCTGCATTCTCTTCTCCTTTTCTTCGCCAGCGGAGAAAGGAGGATAGGAGAACATTCGCGTGTCAGGTCGCACGCTTCTTCTTCCGCTCCTCGGGGTGGGGCGGACGGTTTTTAGCCGCCGCGGCCGCAAATAAATGCTTTCCCCACGGTCCCGAGCCATCCGATCTCGAGCATTGACCAGTTTGCTGTCCGCCGAGAGCCGATCTTGTGCCCCTCACGTTCATCGGTCTCCCTCTCGCAGCCGCGGCTGCGGCAAAACCCCGTCGCGCTGGCTGAGGGGGCGTGTCCTAAAACCGCTTACGAGGCAAACAGAGGTTAAATGCTTCGTCCTCCTGTTTCCTGAGAGTACTGATTTCTCTCATCTTCTCAAGAGCTGGACCGAACAGACCTTTAGCGGGGTCGTAGGCAGCATCCATGACTTCCGCTTTCTGTGTGTCACCCAAGCCTGACAGGTTAAGCCACAACGCTCTCTCACCTGACACAGCCAAGCCCATCATGCGGCCGCAGCCCTGAACTGCGCCTCGTGAAGAGCGGAGAATTAGGTCGTTCACCGCACAGATCTCGTCCCAAAGTACCGGGTTAGGTACTCCCGTGTCGAGCTGTCGTCCCATTTCCTCTAAAATCTCCGCCTGGTCACCGAAGTCAGCAAAGTCACCGCGTTTAGCGAGCACACTGACTGCGCTGCGTATTTATACATCCTCTGATGGATGGACGCCGTCAATCTCTCGATTTTCCCAGGCAGCGCAATTTGAGAGGAGGCGGATATCGAGCGCCACTTCGGATGGAGGTGATAAGCCACCGAAGGCTCCACAGCTCTTGGTCCGGCCAACCCCAGCTCCTCCAACCCTTGAATTTCCAGCTGGGAGCACCCTTTTGCGGGAAGCTTGCTCTTGAAGGGGCTAGACCAGTAACGAGACATCTCCTTTATGCAAGCTGGCACGGCGGGCAGGAGCTGTCTAGCAGTGGGTTGAGCAGGCGGCAGCCTTTTCCCGTCGTAAAGGTCTCTCACCGCTCCCTCCGCGTCCTGGGCCGCGGGCCAAGTTAGTCCTAGCTTCGCTGCGGCTCGTTTGCATACCTCGTGCAGGTTACCTTCAGCCTGTAAGGTTGCATCGCCCGCGCTCTGGGGTCCCGACTGTTGGGCCGGGAAGGGACCATTGTCGTCATGCCGCACAATGAACAGTTAAGCGAAACCAGCCGAGAACTGGAAGTGCTGAGAGAGCTTAGTGTAGTCGGTCATGGGAAGAAAGCGCGAATGATGTTAGGAGGGGTCGACCTGAGGGATAAAGGTGGGGCGGAGCCTGATCTCAGGTCGACCTGTCTGTCAAGACAGACGTGGTGTCATAAGAGCTTCCGTAGTTGGTCACGCCCAAAGCGATTCCCATAGTGAAACACTGAGTGAAGTTAGAAAAATAACTATAACCTGTCATTTATCTATTAAGCGGCACAATCGCTTTTGTGAACATGGTATGAGGCTGTATATCCTGTATTATTTGGTTACATTTGCTACATGAGATAAATATGAAACATCTGATAAACTAAATGTCGCTAAAAGAAATATCTTGACAAAATATCTTGTAAATACATTAGCACTCGGCTGTATCTCAGATATATTGTTTGTAGATACCCCGTGGTTTGCTTGTGCATGCTGCCTCACCAGTATGCTGCATGGAATAAAGATTATCTGCCAGAGGAATACAAAAATCTTCCTCTATAATGTCTAATCAAGCCTTTCTAAATGCCCTTCACGGATTGTTAGCAGTATTGTCTCAAGGAAAAATACAGGGAGCTATTTTTTTTTTTGTGGGAGGAAAAGGAGGGGAAACAAATGCTAAAAGCACCATTTTTTATATCAGCAGCACCTTCTAGGGTTCTGTGGGTTTGAAAAGTGTAAATGAATTGTAGACTGCTATCACTACTCTGGGTTTTCACAAAATCTCTCTTCATCCTGTTATCTCGTCAGATCACTTGTAACAGAGGTTTCCTGACTCTTTCACATGATTTATCTTCATTTTTTTTCCAATTTACCTCAATATTCACTTATTTACTGTACCTTCAACAAATTATTCTGTAATTACAGTAGAATGTAAAGGAATAATGTGTAGTTATGAGAGTGGGGAATGTAATGTTGGCCATCCCAATGAATCCTGGCAGTTTAAAGATGGAGTTTATGGAAATTCATGTAAACAATAAGATCCAAACTTGACACATCCACTGAACACCAATCACTGCTCTAACAACACAGTAGAATGTATTAGCTGGGTTCAAGGTAGGAGCTGAGGCTAACACATCTACCTGGGTTAAGAGGAATAATTAATGTTTGTGTATGTCCGCATGGGTAAGAGAATTATTAATTATTTATATGTACTGTATATACTATATGTGCTACATGTCTTACCTCATTCATTCTTCAGCATGGGCTGTCTGACATGCTGTTTGTTTTCCTTATGCAGGGTTAGGAACAATTGAGCAATGCGATTTTTGAGCAATGTAATTGTTAAATGATGCTGTAATGTACGTGTACTGACTGATTATTGTCCTAACTGATTGTTTATTTACTGATTATTGCCAGTGGTGGACAAAGTACACAGACCAAATATATAAATTTAAAAGTCCACTCTTTAAACTTTCACTTGAGTAAAAGTACAAATGTATTTGCCTTCAATTGTATTCAAGAAACCAAGTATTATAATTTATTATGTCTATAATGTGCTATAATATATTATGGCTTGCTTAATCAACTCAGTTTATGTGAAAAGACTCCAATGTTACTCTAAGCACACCAATCTATTAATAGTATGATATTAATGAGTCAAACACTGTTTGCTATCATAAGCCCAAAACCTTATTTTTAATTACTGAAAAAATTAAATAAAACTAAGGTCATGGGGTGTTGTGGCAAGTTAGAGTCAGGAGTTTCTTCCATCATTTATTACTCTTAAAATGTTCTGCTTGCTGTTTAACTAACACTGAACTGTATGTTTCTGATAAGTAAACACCACCAAGCGGGAATCAAACCAAGTTTAAAACAGAGCACGAGCTCTTCCCTGATTGGTGGCTTGCTGCGTGCTGGAACAGTTCATTTTTTATCCACTCATCAATAAAAAGAAACAACTGATTTCGCAAAATGTAGTTGAGTAGTAAGTAAGATATTTGACTTTGAAATGGAAATACTTTAGTAAAGTACAATTACATGAAAAAACTACTTAAGTACAGTAAATAATTACATTTACTTTGTTACTGTCCACCATTGATTATTAGCAATGTGGTGACTTATAATCTCACTGTACATAGCATTAAACAACATGTCCATACAGTCATGCTCATGATTAGGTTTTTTGTGTTCATGTGCTGAGATGTTTTGTGTTTTGTTTCTTGTTTGTGTTTCTACATTTGCATTTAAGAAAAAATATATGTCTAATTGCATCCGCTTCCCGCTTTATTACATGACACTTAACATTGAGGGTGAAGGCTAAAATATTCTTTCTTTGAGCCACTGCACCTTTGAGAACTGCTGCTAAGGTTGTGGCTCATGCCCATATCTAAGCAGAAATACGAGTGTCTCTATGGGGCAGGAGAATTAGTTAAGTGTCATCCACATACAGTAGCACTGGTCTAAAAACATGAAATGATTTGACTTTACCAACAGATCACATTTAAATGGAGAACAGGAGAGGACCAATACCGAGCCTTGTGGGAGACCAGTAAAGAGCCTGCATAAAGCAGATGTGGATCCTTTCCATGTCACCTGATATGACCGACCTTCTGAGTAGAAAGCAAACAATTGCCACAATGTGACATTCTTCCTAAACTTCTAAAAGAGCCTTGTGTTATGGCTGTAGAAAGGTCAAATCTAGCAGCAGGAAGTTTCTCAGCAATGGCCAAGAGGGCAGTCTCTGTGGAATGTGCCATTTTAAAGCCAAACTGGTCGGGATGTTGGAGATTGTTTTGCGAGCATTGCAGGAAAGCTCTGTCTACCCTCTTTCTCTAACAAGAGCTTACAGGTGCTCTAGAGCTAGTATTCTTTGTTTGACCTGGGAGAGATTATTGCAATCTCTCTCATCTGAACTCATCTGCTCACTTGGGTTTGGTGATATATGAAGATACGATTAATGTTTTTTTTTATTATGCCACTGATAAATCTTTAACATTTCAAAGTAATGTCAGTACAAACTAATACTCTGGGGAACTAATGCTTTGTGACATTTATTACAGACTGAAAGTACAGTAGATCAGCAGTGGGTTTGCATATACGAATGCAAATTACTCTCTTTAAAACTCTGCAAATACTCTAGATTAGAGGGTTTTGTTCTATAAAAAAAAAAAAGATAAATAGAAATTGTGGTAATTTATTCTAAATCTAGTCTTAAAGATTTTCTTATCCCCTCCAGTGATATTTGGGCCTATCCCCTATACCAACATTTATAATTGTGCGAGTATGCAAAGTTAGTGATTGTAATGAATAACTGAGGCAGGCTGATCCTAGTCAAGCTGCAAAGAAAGTCTTAAAGTATAATCCTTTGCTAGCACTTTTGCATTGCTTTTTGCTGCGTTTGGTCTCATCACATTTCCCTGTTTTTCTTTTTCTTTGCATTTTTTGTATTTAGATTGAAGATCTGTTCTTATCACCTTTTCAGGGATCTGAGCATGGACTGAGTCTGGACTTTATCTATATTTATTATCTTTGCTCTATTTCAAACTTTTTTCTACTTTGTTCAATACAGTAGCTGGCAAATAGAACAACTCTAATCTTTGTTTCTGCCTTAACAATGCTAAAATACTTCTTCTGGCTCAGAAGTGGGTTTTTATGTGTGAACATGGATTAGGCCAAATTAAAGCTAAAGGATTATGTTGAGGATTAAGTTGTTTAACAGATCTGAAGCTGAAACCTTGCTCTATAAATTTTCTCCCATAAAGAATGGGTCAGAGACCTGCCCTTTTTTCTAAATGGACTATTTTGCTTCTTGCTTAGAAAATCTAAGTAGTGGAACAGAACTGGGTCTAAATCGCATTCGTGACAATGTCAGTCATACTAATAGGATTAGCTCTAAAACATTTTTTGCTGGCAGAGAATTCTCGGCTTTTGACATTGTCATTTGATCAGAATTGCACAGACAAAACGTGCTCATCTACATGTATATTTTTAGTACAACATGTTCAGTATAAAAGAGTTCTTCTAGCTAAAGCCATACTATAAACCTCTGAGACAGCATTCTTTCCACCCTCTTAAGGTGCTGCAGATATAATGCTCTTCCATTATTCTGGGCAAAACAAACATGAAAAAAAATCCTTGGGTAAACACTTCTGTCAGAGCACACTGACTGAGAATTCAAGCAGGATGGCAGCAAAAATTTTCAGCTGACGGCTAGGACAAAGCTCAAACCTCTCCAGACCATAATAGTGTTTATATAATGTTGGCTTATACTAGCAATTGGGAGGTCATTTAAGGGCATAAAATAAAAGTAAAAAAAATCTCCTGACACATTTCATGAAAATAAAAAAAAAAAAAAAAACATTAATATTTATCCTAACCCAACAGCTGTGTATTAAATACAACATGCTACAGAATAATCACCAACTGAACAAACAGTTGTTTTTAGAAACCCCCTTTGCCTTTCACTTCTTTGACCTTAACACCGACTTACAAGGCATCCTGCATTACAAAAATGGTCTGCAGTTAATGACGCCTGATCCTTCCATTTCAACGTTCATTTGAAAAACCAATTAACTCGGTTCCTATTGAGCTGGCGAACAGGAAATAAATCAAGTGTTGTTAACACATGGGTGGAGAGCCGTGCTGGTGTAATTAGGGCAGCAGACAGACGAAGGCCTTCAATACTCTGCTCCATTATCAACTGACAACCAGCACCTCCTATGACAGTGACAGATTTTTATATGGAGTTTCTGCTCAATGTCTCGTTGAGAATGGAAAAAAATGTAGTAGACTTTTTTAATGTTTGGATATTAGATGTAGGATCTTCATTGGTGTCATTTAACTTTATCATATTCACACGTCTTTTTTAAATTGTTAGGTGAAAAAAAAAATAAAAACAAGAACAGCAAGGAATATTCCGTTTGGAAAGCATGTTACACATCACAGCTCTTAGTACGTTTACACTTCCTTCAGCAGCCCTGCATAGACATAGCAAAGATCCTAACCAATGTTAATTCTAGAGCTCATGCTACAGTATGCACTTTAGTAATTGTTCCCAAATAAATAGCTGAAAATGACTGTTGTCAGTGCAGTGAATTGTTCGTCTATTAATTAAATGGGTAATTAGGACTCTGTAGTGCAAAGGCGAGCAAAAGGGTCAGGATTAATTGCATGTTTTTTAAACATCCACCAGAAAAAAAAGCATAAGAGGCTTCTGTGTAACAAGCTGCCATGCAGTTTGTATTAAATGATATATCAGATGATACAAAAACTGCTAATTAATCTTTTTTAAAATATGTGAAAAGTCTGATAAGTGAATTACTGAAATGAGATGAACGTCATAGCAAAGACACCAAGTAAATAGTTTTCTTTTATTTAATAATTTTTTGTATACTGTCCAATGTATCCCACCATAGGCTCTGGATCCACGGTGACCATGACCTGTATAAAGTGCCTACTGAATGAATTTATGCTTTGAATATAAACACGCCTGAGGAAAAGATGAACCAAGGCCAAAAGGCAAAATATTAAGCCTTTATTGGTCTTATCAACAAATCAATAGTCAGAAAATAAGCAAGAAATAAAACAAATAGATAAAGTAACTTAGCATGGCATAGCTTTCCATTGTTTTAAATAAACAACAAAGGACTCTTCTTACATAAAGAAGAGTCAGTGTTGTTCCATTTGGTGTTGATGGCTTCAGAGAGCTGATAAGTAGTTAATACATTTTGTGAACCCAGACGTGTTGAATTTTACAACAAATTATCATGAGATTATTTTTGTGAACAATAAGTCAATTTTCTGTTTTCCTTTTGTAAAATTTGCAAACGGTGATGCATTAGGCCTCATGAGTTTTTTTATTTTAATACACATTATCAATGATTTGTTCTTGAAAATAATTAAATGAAACCATTCATATTTGAATTTTTTTAATGCCATATAAGGCACCTTTTTGCCCAGGAGGCTACAGGCTATGTTCACTTAGATTCCTGTGTCAACAAAGAAGAGATTTAAGCAGGTTAGGCTGTAAAGTTACAAAAATAATGTACATAAAATGTTTTGCAAAAAAATGTCTTTATAGAAAATGCGATACTATACATTTTTTCAGAAATTTTCTCACAACCTACAGTGTTGGTAAAACTTATTTACATTAAGTTTTACATAAACTCATGCTGAACTGTATAACCAAAGTTACTATTGTCAGCTGGTTATTTTCTCTGGAAGTGTGCGAACATGTATCTGCTGCTGTCTAAACAAACACCAGCAACGATCATACAGGTGTAGGAGATGTAAAGCAACACAGAGGAAATGGAACAGTTTGTGCCTCGGGAAACAATAATAAATATAATTGAATCAAGATGGTGTTGGTGATCAGCAGCCAAGTTTAAATTTGATTTTTGTTCTCATAATTGAAAAAGATTGTCCACCTTAATTAAAAACTTAAATGATGTTAGCTCATTGGAAATCCTCAAGGAAAGATCTTGTCTCGTGTACTGAAGTATAAACACATGAATATTGATAAACCTAAAAAAGTATGAGACCTGAGACTGTTTAACAAATACAGAGCTTTACAGAAGCCTTCAGTTTGAGTAGTGTGCTTATAAGGAGTTTTAATAAACTAAGCAGTGATATTTGGATGTGATATTAGATGATTAGATTTCAATACTTGACATTCTTACATATACATTCTTCTTATTTAGTTTCATTTATATTAAATTGTTTTTTGTTTTATTCTAACTCTCTGTGCTGCTGTAATTTTGATGAATAAAGTGATCTACCTATCTATCATATTACAGAAGCACAGTGCAAACTACTTCTAAATGGAGACCAGTTCACTGGGGCATTACATGCTACATGAATCTACAGCCTGTGCTAGATAGAAATTAGCCGCAACCCCACTACATCATACCACTGTTTGATTTATTATGACAAGTTATACTTGTATCCAAAGTATTTCAAAATAGTCTGATGGACTACTTTAAATGGACACCAAAAATTCAACTTGAAATTATGTCATTTTATCTTATATTATCTTCCACACTGCCCAATTGCTACGCTCCCTCCACTGGCATCCTGTTGTTGTCTGGATTGGATTGAAAACACTGATGCTTGCCTACAAAGTCAAAAATATAGTGCAGCCTTACCTCACAGCACTATACCACACGCCATCAGATCCTCTACCACTGCTTGACTGATCACTATTTCTCAGGGTTCAAAGAAGACATGCTTCTCCTCTGTTCTGTTCTGGCACGTAGGTCATGGAATGAACTTCCATTTGATGTCCAAACAGCTGAGCACTCCTCATTTTAAAAAGGTAATAATAATAGTAAAAAAATATTCTCTAATTACATTTCTCTTACAAGAAAGTCTTTAGTTTTAAAGTTTTTAGTTGTGCATCAGTATCAGGATCTAACCAAAATGCGGTAAATGTAAATGACTGAATGATGCTTAGCCTTGATAGTCTGCTTACACCAGCCATCCCTGCACAACACATACTGTACAGTAGCTGTGCACTCTAAACCAAACTTATAACAATTCTCTGTAGTATATAGTGTTATGTAAGTGTATTTTGAGTCACTGAAGTATAGTTTTACAGTCTGCTGGGAAATATGTAAAGCAATCTAAAACAATTAAATAATTGTTACACAACAACATAGTTGAGCAATTAATTTGACAAAATACAACATCATTCATAAATGCAATGTGAAAAAGGAAATCCAGTTTACTATTGCTTCTCAGTCTCAAGCTCAATCTACCATTCAGTGTAACGACTGGAAGAAGAAATACGGTCACAGCCAATTACCGAAGCTCACTTTTCGCTGTATCGCACCTGCTTCAACATTAATGGCCTGAAATAAGAAACGATGCCTTGGGAATTTTTGGTATTCTAGTCCGTCTCGAAGAGTATGAAATTATTAAAAAGTCTTCTTGAAGTGTATGTCATACATCTGTTTTATTAAAGAATGGAGTTCTGCATGAAGAATTCCATTTCCATAATTAGTTCACCTCGGAAATGTCAACTCAGCGCTGTGGGTGAGTTTTTTTTTATTTATTTTTTTATAAAAAAAAAAAAAAAAAAAAAACAATTTTGATGTGGGAAGAGCCTGCCTTTGAAATAGTGCAAGAAAAGCCATTTCCTAATATGTCCTTCCAAACCTGTAATCAAGTCTTCTCTCCATTTGAAGCTGTCGTGTGTTTGTGCACGAGAGCCTTTTACAGACTGGTTAACTGCCTCAATTGAATTTTTCCTGCTGATATCACTGCAAGATAGGAAGAAACAGATCTCTATCCTGCTTTTTTTTGTTTCATGGTGAATATACTCACCTGCCCTTCTGAAATAAACCTGTCTGCTGTACCTTTTCCTTTTTTTGTTATTTAGTCAGGATAGTCAAAACCTACTTTTTTAAACCAACAGAAACAAATGAATATTGGCAGCACAGACCAGGAGACTTTAGTTTAAATTGCACTATCACAGAGATCTTCATGGTGGCCTAGTGGTTAAAGTTCTGGCAGATGTTTATAGCAGTGAGGCTGTAAGCAGGGGCACAGAGCCTTTACCAGTAAGCTTGCATGACCAAACGGTATAAAAGACTGTAATATAAACCCAAGATCTGTGCCTCTGCTTACAGCCTCCCTGCTATAAACCCCTGCCAGACTTGAGATGCGAACCTGGTCTTAGACTGAGGGCTACCATGACTTTTCTTAGGGTTTAGATTATTTCTTAGGTATATGAAATGCTTAAATCACAGATATTATTTGGGATTGAATCACTGTGTTGCAAATCTGTGTTTGTAGTGGTAGTTCAGTGGTAGTTCTGTTCCTTTGTCTACAGCCTCACTATCAGGCCATAAGGTTTGACTCAAAACCTTCTTGTCAGGTTTACAGACAGGGACTACATTTCCCAAAAGCCACTGCAGCACTTCACTTGAATCACCTTTTGCCACTGATTAGCCCTTTATATAGTCTCACTGTTTACACACAAGGTTCTAAGTAAAATGTCAGGGGTTTCATGTAAGTGAGTTTAAAAACTTTGCTCCTCTATTACTGTAGGGGATTAGCCTCCACAAAGAACCTGTACTTTCCTTCATGTGTCAAGTTACATTCCATCAAGTTACTCAATTATAATACCAAAAACATGGAATTATTAGAAATTATCATCAGGAATCATGATGGGATGATTTCTTCTTTCTGTCAGCGAACCACATGCTTCAGAGCTATTACACTTTAAAATCTACTTTCTCATACTACACACAGGAAAAAAGTTCTGAATACTGTGTCTCGCTAATCTACAGTATATAGGATCATCAAAATTCTAACTCTTCCCCTGCAACAATGAAAACCTTGCCTACTCAGGTGGATTGGATCTACAGACTGAGTACCAAAAGCTCGAACTTAGTCAGATTTGTGCCGCCCCAAAGACGCAATCTTAAACTGTCAGCCTGCTTTATCAGCATGCATGTGTGAGTAATTTGAATTGTAGCACTCGCTCAACTTTGCTGTAATGCTCTAAAGCTTGCAAATCAGTTAAGCCTACAAGCAGCAAAGATGGCCTTTGTCACAGTGTGCATTTCATCAAAGACTGACAACTCGACAGAGCACATCAATACTTCAAGCCCCTTGAGACATAATGTAGTCTGTTTGAAAATGAGCTGTTTCTGCCCTACTGTACTCAGAAACTATAAAGTATTCTATGCAGCAGGCCTTTAGCTATAAACCTCTACTCAATAAAATGCAAAAAGATGTGACAGTATATGAGTTCAAGTCATACTGTGAGTCAAAACTGAGTTGGAGGCTGACACCAGGTGCAAAACAAATCTAATTTTGTCATGTTTCTCAAGTATAGCAACAGAATCCAAAATCTTCATTAACATACAAATAAAACGTGATTAAGACAGTAATGAAACTGACCTGTCATAATGTCTGTCTATTAAGTTAGTAATAGAAAACCGATTTTTGCACGTGTTTTAGAAAAACGACTGAACAACATTTTAAACATGCCTAATGTTTAAAACGTGCCTTTGACCAGAAGAGTTTAATAAATATCTCTGTACTGTCAGGTGTACATGGAAGAGAGTCTAAAGATAATGGTGTACTTCATCCCTGTCCTTATCATGGCTGCTTTAATGTGTGTATCCTCTGGAGCACCAAACAGACTGACCCTGACCTCTGATCCCCCAACTTATGTTTGTATGAAAAGGAGAAATGTATTATAAAAATTTTTTTTTACTCTTATAAAGCCTGTAATATCTCAGAACAAAACAGAGATAATACATTTCTAACAATGTACATGTGTTAAAAGTATTGATACTCAACGAAGCGAAATCACATACTTCAGGTATGCACATGAAGCCCCTTTTCATGACCTTTCATAACTACAATGCTTGATATTTGACACCTGATTCTCTGATGCCACAATGCTGAAGTGAATGCCTGAGGCATTCCTTACTGTGATTTCATATGCTGGTTTAATAATTAGAGTCTGCATATACTACTCAGATGATTAGTATAAACATGTATTGCCACTGTGGTGATATACACCCGCGCCATAGGACATTCTTGCTAAAGGAAAGCTACAGACTGAACGGTCATTAAGTATTTTTGTAATTTTTGTTGATTGTTTCACAGAATTGCATTTGTATAAAGTGCTGATGTTTTACCCCAGCAAGATTTTGCATTGTCCGTGACAATATCTGTGTGTTAACTATACCTTTGATTGAGCAAAATGTTAATCATTTATATAAGTTTGCCCAAGCAAACTTACTAGCCATTTGCCGTTAGCATGTTTTCATGAAGTTTAACAAGCCCAGTGGCATAACAGAGTGTTTGAAAACACTGATCAGGGCTGAAGGAATTTGCTTATACTGTTTTAGTTAGGTGTTATCTACTAGTGTTTAAGATCCACTATTATTATCCATAAATACTGTCTCATGTCAGAGCAAAGTGTTTTCAGCACCTGAAAAAACAACAAAGCTTTAAAACATTAATACTTTTGGCACTTGTGAGTCACATTCTGCTGCTGTAGACAGTCCCATAAGAATATTATAAAAATACTGCAAAAAGACACTTCCCCCCCAAAAAAAAGAATAATCTCATGTGGATACTATAGTTGATACTTAGAGAACAATCACAAACAAAGAGCATTATTTCATTTTCGCAACACATTTGAATCTTATATAATAAAATTGTGAAAGTAATGATTTTTTTAACGTCCACTATCTGCAGTCAGAAGTGGATTCTCTTCGAATCAGTTTCCTCTCAAGATTTCTTCATAACTGTCACCCCTGGCTTGTTTATCAGGGATCTACATCTACATCTGAATTTCTGCAAATACACTTTGTTGACAATGTCAATTTTTAAAATGTGTCATATAAATAAAGTAGGACTGAAGAAATATAAGCATGTGAGTTCCTGAATCCAATAAGAGCAGCTTGAGTGGTTGCTGCAATAAACCCTCACATCTACTAAATTCTGTTTGCCTTCCACGTAAATAAGAGTAAGAATAGACGATGGATTTGGAGAATGGTGGAAGCTATCTAAGCCACCATGACGCAAAGTGTTTGCACATTGGTGCATCTGCTCAATCTTTTATAAATCCAAAAGCTGGGATAAACTACATTAGTGATTCAGCCGCTACAAGAAGCTGCAGTCTTGCATAAAACAAATGCTTCAGTATATAGAGAAAAAGCATATATAAACATTGCCATATACTGGTTATTCAGTCAAGTATATACAGTATACCATATACAGTACTGTAGATGGTGAAATAAATAAAAAATTCTCCTATGTCCAGGTGTCTACATTAAACAAAAGAAATGTACAAAGATAATACAAAAATACACAAATAGCTAGGACAATGCAATACATAAAATGCATGTATGCAAGTACAAGATTTTGCAGTTTTGCTTTAGGTAATGATGCCACATGATTACTTCTTGAAAGGGTATTCAGAAAAAATAAAAATAATAATACCAGGACTGAATAAATGACCTAAATATAAGCTATAAATTTTACAAAGAACTATGTCTCCGGAAAGGTAAACAAATTGTAGAATTTATGAGTTGTACAATATTCCGAGAACACCGAATATTCAGAAGCACCACTTTTATGTGCCATCCACTTACACATATGCAAGAAGTTTCCTCCAAAATCTTTTTTACAAAATCTGTTCTCCAAAAATTGACTCACTTTTGGGGAGCAAGAGAGCAATTCATCTGTGGAGCTGCTCTGAACTACTCACTTCTGCACATCCTACTTAATCGTAGACTCTGTGATTACTTCTGGGCATTCTGCGACAGAGTCTGGCACTTCAGAAACCCTTTAGAACTAAAACCTACAGATTTGCCGAACTGTTATTTTAATGAAATGGAACAATTTCAGGAACCTGTATCCACAATGAGGGCTTAGAAACTGTTCCTGGTAGATTCAGTACTTTTCAACCAACCAGATGATTTCTCAGTATTCAAAGGCAAAGCCCTACTCCTATTTGGCAAAATCTTAAATTTTGATTGAAGGATTGCATAGAATGGGACCTTCACACACCTCAAACCAGTACCTTGTTGAAAGAAAATGATTGTGCTATTTTTTATTATTATTGTTATCAGCTATTTTTCTCTTTAGGTGGGCCAATTATAGAAAGCATGGTTAGATCAAGTGGGCTGTTCTGCACAAGCTCAGGGTAAATGCTCTGATTACTTTTTAAACTAATGCAGTCAGCAACCGTTTGTCTATAAAAGCATCTAATAATAGGTAAATTAAATCCAGCACAGAAGTCTCTCATGATAAATGTCCCTTTTGTTAATTTAAGTATAGAGCAGTGCACATAAGCATGTAAGCATAAGAAATCCTTATTTTAACCTAAAATCTCGAAAGTTAGGTGGCTACAAGTGTGATGCAAATATACATAATAGGGAGACAAAACCATAATGAGACACTAAGAAGAAAACCATAGCTGGATCATGACGCATAAGAACCTGGACTGACAACAACCATGGAACAACAAACTCGAGACAAAGATTTCTGTGAAAGGTGAGGCTAAATACAAGTGCTAATTACTAGTGAATGTGAATCAGGTGCTCAAAAAGAGACAGAATATGATGAAGTGCAGTTGCCAATGGGAAACATAGTCTTGTTGTTATAGGCAGAATCCTGACACACCCTACTGTCAAATTTCTTTGCGCACTTTCTACCGCAAAAATTATCTTAAGTTATTCTTGAAAGAAAATAAATGTCAAAAATAATTTTGCATGACTAAAAAATATTTTCAGCTTCCGGTTTAGAGACAGTCATTTGTATGCTGAAAGGATTTCTTCATTATCGCATATTCAAAGGTTGGCCTGGTTGTCCATTCTCCTCCTTCTCACACCCCAATTATTCCTTTAGGCCCTAATTTATACATGACTGGTCACTTAAATGATAAATCCATATTCATATTATACTGCGCAAAATAATAAAATGCCTAATAAACTGCAGACTATATAGAACTGAGCAGCTCAGTCTTTATTACACACCTTTATTACTCACATTATTACTTAAAAACAAATCAAACAATTCCCACAAAACAATTGTACTCCTGTGGTACTCTTATGCTGTACAGTATACACAGTTAAACTTAACAGTAAACATTTGCACAACTTTGCTGTCCATACAAAAAACATTTACACTCACTGCAGCAAAAAAAAAAAAAAACCTAAAAGCTACAATGCACAGAAATGCAGTGAAACAGTAGTCAAATTCAGATTCTCATAAAAATAGCATTAGTCTAAAATGTTTGCTAGCAATAAAACTCAGGTGTGCAGTCACTGGGGATTTTCACAAAGTGAGACATCAGAAGTGGACTGAACAATGAGAGCCACAGCAATTTTATTGCCTCAAGCACAGGCTTTTGCAGTTTAATCGTTCTTTTCTGCTTCAGGCTAAACCGGGATACTTCCAGTAAACAATTAAATTTTGATTGCCGCATGTGCTTCTTTTTTCAGATGCAAGGTGCAACAACAAAAAAAAAAAACCATCACCTGTAAAAACACTTAGACACTTAGAGGTGTTGGGCTTAGACAACACCTGTCTAACTGTGGTGCCAGTGATTGCCCTTGGCAACCTCATTATTTACACCCCATGGAAACAGGGCATAGGTAAGTGCAACATGGATTTCCTGGGGAAATACAAAACATACATTTCTTAAGTATTAAAATTTTTTCCAGACTTTTCTTTGATTTTCTCTGGGGTAGTGATAATTTTGGCAGATTTTTACTATTTTAATAGTACTACTATTAGAAGAAAATAGTAGTGTGTAATGTACTGTATATAAATGCTGCCAGTAATTCTAGAGGGAAGTGTACGTAGACAGCTGTGTGGTGTCAGTTATGCTGGAGTTTAATGTATGAATTGAATGAATTAATTAATTAATGACTATAATGTGTATTAAAATAATCAGCTGTAACAGGTGTTGCAATATATGTTTGTATAAATAAATAGATGGATGAATGGATGCATGGATGGATTCTCTCTTCTTCCATCTCCCTCTTTCTCTTTTACAAAGATTGGTGATCAGTAAAAAGGGAAGACAGGAAGTAAGAAATGGAAACCACAACCAATAACAAATCCCACATTTACATAATGGCACTTGACCCTTCAACTTAGTCACAATTATTTTTTGTTCATTTTGGGAAAGCAACATTTGCGGCTGGAATAAAGTCAACGGTAGAGAGTGAAAACATGCAGGTTTTGACAAATATAATAAGTGTAATATTAATTGTGCACAAACTCTGAAAGACTACCCTCCCTTTGCCAAGAGCATTCTCTCTTATAGCTGCTAACAAAAAAACACACTGGCACTCATTGCACAGCACATAAAACAGCTAAAAAGTGATCTATTTCACATCATGTCTGCTTGTATTTGAACCAGGAGGCGGGTAAACTTTATTGATTTTTTTTAAATGATATGAAATGAAGTCAATGTTTGTTGCTGAACAAATTGTATTTTACTCTACTGGAATCTGCAGCACTAAGATTCTAATCACCCCAGCCACTTAATCTCAAAGAGCTCATTAGATCTCATTTAATTTATTTTAATATTATTCCAGTATCATTCAGGGTCTATATGATGCAGCCACTGAATCTTTATTCTACTGCGTTAAGACATTTTAGGAAATACTAATGATGTTTTACAATTTCATAAAGTAACATATTAGAACATTGCAGAAAGGGCTTTTGTCTTGAGGAAATCAGTGTAAAGGGATGAGCAGGAAGCTCTGATAAAGGGAAAGGTGGTGGTGGATGGGTAGTGTTGTAAAAATATGTTCTGGGCAAACCTCTCATTCCCTAATGCTCTGATATCTGCAGGGACTCGTACCTGCATTCCAATAGGACCAATTACTGGCAAAAGAATGTCCACACTTTTTGGCCTATCCAGCAGTACAGAGGAGCTCCAGCAGAACTCAATTCATTGCGGTAATGAGCTTTTGCTCGTACAATTTCCCACCGACAGCCCAATCTGCGTCGCACAGCACACACAACACTTTGCATAAGGCTAAAGCTTTGCGGAGATCAATGCCATGATTTATTGCTTTTTTTTTCATTAAGCTGGGGTTTGCTCTTTTCTTGGCTGAAATTTTTCAAATTAACGCCGAGCACCCGTGACAGCAAAGAGCCGCAAAGTGTGCATTTCATTTCTGGATACAAAAGTACGAAGAAACATGTCTGATTTTTAGAGTTCTTTGTTCCTTTCTTTGGAATCCATGGATTTGGCACTAGCACTATTTACATGACACAACTTCTTGCTCTGGAGATAACGGTAATACTGTAACTGCACTCTTTAAAAAATGATCTTTGTGGTGTGTGGTTCGTGGTTTTAGAGTATGAATGGCAGCCACAATAAGTAAAAGGTGAAATGGCCAGCTTCTTGTGTTTTCTTTCAGGCTGTCTGTGTGCTTTGGCACCACAGATTCCCTCAACCTTTGCTAAATAGAAAGGCCACTTCTGTAACTTTTTTCCATTTACCAGTGTGGATTCGAGTTATCACGACTTTAACTCCTGTGCGAACACATCATGCTTTTGTTTGGTGTCAGAAAGACCACTAATGTAGCTCTAACATTCTGTATGGCTGTAAAGACTAGAATTTTAAATGCTGTGTTATATCGCTAGAATTAATCAGCTTTAATAGGAAATCATTCAAAATGAGGGTCACTTGGAAATGCCAATAAAGAGACAAGACTAAGAGCGTATCTGTATTTTGATAGATGGCATACGGTCTTAACACATCACCATGTGCACCACATCTAAAAATAATAGTTATGAATCACTGGTGTCAGTGTCATGTGTAGTAGGCGTGTAATGCAATGTTTAGCTCTATCTGTTTAGATATCTGAATATTTGGCAATCATTGAAATGCAGGATTTATTTTAAAAGTCTGCTTAATTTCTATAAGACATAAGGACATATAAGATATTTCTGGTCTCATTCCTCAATCTGCATTTTTTATACAGTAAAACCTCAATTTTTTTTTTGTTTTATATTTTTATTTCACTAGAAATCTTGAAAAATGTCTTCCAAGAAAATCAGTGATGGTGCTGTGAAAACGAAAGTAAATAGAATTACCATTGAAACCACGAAGGTTACGAGCGTGATGCGCGTCTTACACTCGCAATCAACCACTACCACATGGGTAAGTGTTAAATTAAGTGTACATTACGGTAATTTGCAATGTATTTGTTTGTTAAAATAGGCTACAAATACTTTTTAAGTGCAAAAATAAGCGTTCGAAGATCTCGGAACGGATTAAATCACTTTTACATTCATTCTTATGGGGAAAATTAGTTTGAATGTACGAGCAAATGGACCTACGAGTAATTTTTAAGAACAAATTATGCTCGCTGTACACTTTTTTATCCCTGGTGTCAGGATAAAACCAAAGGAAATCATGTTTTTTCAGTCTTTTTTGCATCACTTTCCAAGTAAGCCCAGCTCCTTTAATAGTCAATTTAAAATTTAACTTGAACACATTTTTTTATTCTTTAGCTAAAAGTGAGTATGCCCTAAGTGATAACAGCTGTATGTTGTGTAACCATGCAAAGCCACATCCTATTCATCATGTTGATTTTTCTGTTTGCTTAACCATACAAATTTGTGCATCTTGTATTAGAGCAGTTCAAATAAAACAAAAACCTACTTTTGTGAGATACTGTAAATGCTTGATCCTGTACTTTATTTTTACTGTTGCTATATACATCGACCAGGCATAACTTTATGGCCATAGATCAGGCATAACATTATGACCACCTGCCTAATATTGTGTTGTCTCCCCTTTTGCTTCCAAAACAAATCTGACCCGTTGAGCAATAACAGCATTTATTTCTTCAGCAATTTGAGCAACAGCAGCTTATCTGTTCGGTCCCTAGCTGCATCAATGAGCCTTCACCACCCATGATCCCCGTATCAACAAGCTAGTGACCCTGATCTGGCAGTTCACACACATACCGTTTTATGTAATGTAAATAACAATTAGATTATTTATTCAATAATCTACTTGTTATGTACATTACATAAAACGTAATGTTTAAATGGTGTTGTTGAAGCTTTAAAAGCAATGTAAAAAAAAAAAAAAAGAAAAAGAGAGAGAGAGAAAAAATAGATTCAGGGAGAAACTGGTCTTACTCACATAGTCATCGTAGGTTTTGTGTGTGGCCTGCAGCAGTGGTGCTCTGTATCCAGGAGTCCCTGCTGTTCCTCTGGTTCGTGGTGCTGAAACACCTCTAGTTAGCATGGTGGTGGGCAGGGATGCACGTGTTCCCACAGTTCCCCTGGGGACTACGGCTCCTCGGCCAGGTGGTGGAGGTGGCACTGCTCCGCCTCGACCCCTGTGGAGGAAGACATAGAAATGGGAATGCACATGACTATAACGGTGTGTTTCGTAAAGAAAAAAAAACGATTGACAGTGGTTCTGCTAAAATCAAGGCTACTGAAAGCATTGTTATATAACTGCTTTAACAGGCTTCCCTGCTGAAATCTAAAATGAGTGCTGCACTACATTTTCGCTTGCATCCAAAAACTCCACAAATAATGCTGGTCTTGAGATCGTGTTCTCAAGTATATAAAAGGAATATTTTACGTACAACATGACAAAGAAGGAATGTTTATAAAGTTCACTGATAGTGGAACAGTCAAACATTAAAAACGGAGAGAACTCAGTGACGTTAACTAAGTAGTTTGTCAAATAGATGCGTCAGTGCTGCAGTTAAGGAAGCTATTAAATCAGACATCTCTGGCCTTTTCTGATGCATCAGCTACTTTTCAAGGATGAAAACTTTCATGAGATTCTCATCGAGAACTTATATACAGTCAGCGCTTGTCACCACCTCCCGGATCCAATATGTTGAATTTAGGGACACCCTTAAAAGTCACACAATCTGCTGAACCAAACTTGCCTCACACTCTTGTATAAAAACTGTGCTTACTGAATAACTTACAGTAGTTTGGTAGACTTTTTTTTACGAGATTCACATACAGTATTTTTTTAACACGCTCCATCTGAGTTGTCATTGATATGCATTGCATTTATCTTAGTTTTAAAAAATCTGCAAAAGAAATGTGAACAAATCCATCAACTTAAATCCTAACTATGAAGTTTGTCATGTAATGCATGGACAGCACTCTGGAGAGGTAAATGCAAGTGCTGGGTAAGAACGTTTACTGAAAGAAATAGTAGATAGATCTGAAACAGCAGGCAGAATCACAACGTACAACAGATAATGGGTTGGGGAGTTAAAAAACAGCATAAACAAGGCAAAACTAGAACAATAAACAAGACAACTAAAGCTAGATCAAAACCAGAAACCACTGACAGAAAACCGAGCACATTACTTAACTGAAAAATCTCGGTGTATATATACAGACATAAGTCAAACAAAGTAGAGAAAGCTATAAGTGGAAAAACATGAACACAAGGACCAATGATGAGACGTACATGAACCAAAACAAACAAATGTGGCACTGAAAAAAAAAGACATGAATGCATGAATAATCTCTGACAATGTAATTTGTAAGTTACAGATCAGCTCTATTTTGGACTTAATAAAAGAATCTAGAAGGAGGTTAATGATCCTCAACAACCTCCTTTGTTTCCCATAACGCACCATGGTATACAAATATCGCCACCAAAAACATTAAATATTGTTTATTCAATTTATACAAAAAAGGTGAACAAATCGAAAATTGTAATCCAAGTAAACCCCAAGTTTAGACGAGGTGCAAACGACTTAGCAGAAGACAAATCCAATAAATCAAAAACAAAAACAAACAGAAAACAAAAACTATAGTAGGAAACAATTGACTAAAGGCTTGGTAAGTCAGTATTAGAAACTCTGAGTGTTACTGTGCAAAGGGCTGGTTAACCTGAGACTTCTTAAATAAAGTACGGTGTGACTGCTTACAGGTGTGTGAGTAATAAACAGATGTGGATAATTAAAAATCAGGTGAATGTAAGCATGACAGAGACTGTTGCTGGGAAGTGTAGGCTGGCAGCATTCTTTGTATGCTATGAGTGGTTCTGAAAAACAAATTTCTTGAAAGTTGTTAAGGATTTTTTTTTAAAGATAACAGGAACTAACTTGTTTCACAGACAAACCACAACAATGTTAGCTTAAATGTTAGCTTTAAAAAGGATATCTTTAGATATCCATATTTAAATACAGCGTGACTCATGCCCCCTGCGTCATCATTTATTTATATTTTTCTTTTCAAAAGCTTTTATTTTTAATACAGACTGACAATATTTACGATATATAGGATGAACAGAAAACCCCACTCTGATTATCTGTAACAGTCTCAAGGTCATTCAGCTTTTACACTCCACACATTCTGCAACATAATTGGCTAAAATGATGCTGCGGCCTTCAGGTGACGAGGGAAAGAACCTTGTTTTTCCTCACAATCTTTTATAAAAATAAGTAATGAGTATGTAAAGTAAAGTTTACTATAAAATTGTATCGGCTATTTGTTTTTTTAAAATGAAACTACAGCCTAAAACTTAATTCTTCATTGTAGACAATACCATCTTATAGATTGATATGCATATTAAGCTTATGCTTATGATTAAGGTTACTGTTAGTTGTGTACCTTTTTTCAGAAATATTAATCAGAATATAACACAATACAATAAATTTTTTGGTGCTTAACACATCTGCCTGAATATCACATGCTGTACAGTTTTCTAAGTTGAATCTTGCTAAAGATTCTTAGTTACTCTAAGGGATAGACTGGGCTATTTATATATATACTCCCAATAAAATGTATTTCATTTCTATGTTGTAACCCTAGAAAATGGGCCAACTCAGGGGTGTTTGTAAATACTTATGAGAAAATACAAAATACTATGACCTATAAGGAATCCAGGGCATGACATTTTTACCAGATCACTGTGATCATTAATAAGTGAAGGGGGCCTGTTTTCAGCAATTGCTGGCTTGTATGTTAGCATCAGTTTTAAAAAGGTTTATTTATTTATTTATTTTTGAAGTTGGATTTCTTTCTTTGAATAAGGGACTGACCTTCAGACACCGTTGAGTCTATTTGAGTAGGTGTACCGGAACATCTTTTGATCGTGGATATACAATAGAGTTGTTTTTTTATTGAATATGTCTGCTTCATTTCCACCTTTATTTGCTCTGTTTGTACGTTCTAACAACAGCTCGGAGCAGACACTCATAATTGAAGACTCAATACAGCAAAATAACAATTTCCCATGCCATATTTAAGGCTAAGGCTTTACACTGAGTTGACAGTTTATCAGGTTTTCGATAGATGTATCTAATAAACATTATATGTTTTTATGGATTCTGTAGTGATGTCTTGGATGGTTTCTTTTGAGAAAGGAAACAACACAGTACAAAGATTCACTGTTGGTAATACAATATATTTCAGTTACCTTCTGTGTGACTGCTATAATAGATAGTAATAAATAAATAAAAAGCTTGTAGTGTTTGTTCTATAACATGATACTAATTTTAATTAAAAAAAGGGAATTTTGATAAAAGATTTAAGGTTGAGAAAATTCATGTCATAAAAATGTGAGCATGTTCATGTATATTTATTTTCTGATTGACGGTCTACTATCTATGAGGATCTCAGATGTTGAGTTATTTTTTGAGTTGCTTAGTAGATCCTGGTTCCAAACCCTTAAATGACTGTAGAAGACTGTAGAAACGACATTATTTATAATCTTACATTCCGGTGCTCTTGTTAGTTTTTTACTCTCCGGTGTTTTGTGTTGTTTTAAAGATTTATAATCAAACTCTTAATGTCACTCAAATGAGGATGGGTTCCCCTTTTGAGTCTGGTTTCTCTCAAGGTTTCTTCCTCATAACATCTAAGGGATTTTTGATCATTGCCTCATCAGGGATAAACACACATCGCTCACCTAACCCTTAAAATCTGTAAATCTGCTTTGAGACAATGTCCGTTGTGAAAAGCGCTATAAAAATAAACTTAATTCAATTCAATTCATTTTTATTTGTATAGCGCTTTTAACAATGAACATTGTCTCAAAGCAGCTTTACACAGATAATGTGGTTATAAAAAATGAATATGTTCTTTGTAAGTTTAAGTTTGTCCATGATGAGCAAGCCGGTGGCGACTGTGGCAAGGAAAACTCCCCGAGATGGCATAAGGAAGAATGTTGCATTGTACAGTGATGGTGATCAGAAGCAAACTGTAGTCCTGAGTCAATGTAGCAGACTGTTGACATTAACTACAGTCCAAATCCATCCTCCAAGCTCCTGTTCTTACTCTGGAATTTCATGGAACCACCCAAGGCGTTGATGAGAAACCGTCCCCGAGTGGCCTCCAAATAAAGAGAACACTAAACTTGACTAAACTGAAACTTGACACTAAAAGAATACATGGCATTGTTTCATATTTGACAGACTGGCCATTCGTAAGCCCTTGCTATCTTATAACACTTCCTGAATTACTTGCATATTAATATTTATAATAAATGTGATATCAATTAAGACCCAGGACCTATTTTTTATTTATTCTTTTTTGAAAGAATAATTATTTAACATTGTTTTCCACATTACCAATGTTGTCAGCTAGATTATATATAGAATAGCTTTTATTTGTCAAACATACATTACAGCACAGTAAAAGTCTTTCTTTGCATATCCCAGCTTGTTCAGAACCTACCTGGTGATGGTGCTATAATGAGATTTAGCCCTTGTATCATCTCTGCCTGCAATGAACAATGCAGCAGTGTTTTAGCTCTCTCAATTACTTATCTCTACATTCTACTTAAACAGATTAGCTTCCAAAGATTCGTCTTTCATGCTAAGACCGCCGAAAGGGTCATTACACTCGTCTCTAACTAGCCGAGATCTATTCTCAACAGTAATTCAGCACAACTGCTTTGTATTGCTGAATTGCAATTCTTGAACTTTGAGTTCACTACTTGAATCGAATTAGAACAGTGAAGCCTGGTAATTATTCTTTATGTTTAAAATTATTACAATTTCTTTCTTGTATTAAATATTGTCACACACTCTGTTGCTCATGCTAGCTCTCACTCTCTGTTTTGTATTGTTTTATGATTTTATAATCACACTCTTGATATAACCCAAATGAGGATGGGTTCTCCTTTTGAGTCTGGTTGCTCTCAAGGTTTCTTCCTCATAACATCTAAGAAGTTTTTCCTTGGCAAGTGTTTCCTTTCCACAGTCAGTCTGGGCTGCTCATCAGAAATAAACACACACAATTCATTTTAATTCTTAAGTATTGTAAAGCTGCTTTGAGACATTCAATGAGACAATGTTCATTGTGAAAAATGCTATAGATATAAACTTGAACTTGTGGCAGTAATAGCAGCATATGACATCAGCATTGACAGACAACCATCAGCTTTAACTAACTAATTAGCAATACCTTACTAATATTACCTTTATCCTTTATCTATATTCCAGTAAAGCAAATTTCTCTCTGATGTAGCATATCTACAGCATGAACAGAAGAATGACTATAAAGCAGACTAATGGTTCGTGTATACTACAGGGAAGTAAAGCAGTCTACCAACAACAGAGCTGCATTTTGGATCCATTACCACCTGAGGTAGTGCAAGCTGTCACTCTGTCAAGGGAATCCTGCTTCTTCGGAAAGCTATTACAAGCCAGGGCAAGTGTGGAACATATGAAATATAAATTAAGACAGAGAACATATTTGACGTATGAATAATGTATTATAATAAGCTTAAGATGTGTTTGATGAGGGCCAACTAAACTTTTATCTGATAACCTCATCGAGTCACTTTGAGCCAGAGGTGCTTAGAGCACATCATAACCAAGCACAACAGATGTCTCATCCAGGAAAACTGGCTCTACTTCACTGGTTTTACATTTCAGTATGTTTCCAAATCGTTTCCTAGGGGATAAATAAGATGTCAGTGCTGGTCTATGTATTTCCATTTATTTAACTAAATGAGATTTATTCAGCTCTTGTGATGACTTCCATCTCCAGAACATCTAAAGGTTTTGCATCTTAGGCCGTAGAATGCACGATTGTAAATAATGGACTGGTCTGTACCGTGTGGCAGCTGTGGAGGCGAGCCGTATGCCACGTCCTCGGACACTCCTTCCTCTGCTTGGGTCATCAGAGCCATTTAGGTACGACAGCTCACGCAACTGCTCTTGCCTGATCTCATCATTGTAATCCTGAGGAAAGAGGAAGAAAAATAGTGTTGAACCAGGTCACTAAACCTTAAAATTTCAGCTACTAACACAAAATCCTAATTCAATAGCTATGCAATATTTGGGATGCTGTGTGATATAAAATAAATGTGAATAACAACAGATGCCAATGATTTAAATATATAACATGTATAAACCCACGTTAACAGTTTTCTCATAATTATGACAAGAAATTTATGTTGTGATCACAAGAAAACAAGTCTTGTTATGTCGAGATCACGAGAAAATTCATTTGTTTGTCTTTGTTTTTGTTTGTGATCTTCGAGCCCTCAGGCAGCACTGTTTTAAAAACAGGTATAAACAATAATTCAAATCCCTGTGTTGTTTTAAAAAACCTCTAGAAATCACTGTCTGTGAACACAGTTCCCCGTCTCATCTACAAATGCAGGTTAAAGCTCTATCATGCAAAGAAGAAGCCACATGTGAACATGATCCAGGAACACTGCCATCATCTCTGGTCCATTTGTGTTTTGTGGTCAGACAAATAAAAAATTAGAATTATGTTTGTTTGTTATCAGTGCTTAGTTCAATAACCTGTATAGGAAAAGGCAGCATCAATGGTGAAAGGTATAAAGGTTTTAGTCCATTCAGACAGTGTCTTTTTCAGCAAGACAATGCTAAACCACATACAGTAGTATGAGAGTCCATAATTGAACTGGCCTGCTTGCAGTCCAGACCTATCACCAAGTAAAAACATTTACTTTTTCATGAAACAAAAAATATCACAAAGAAGACCCAAAGAAAAGTTAAGATGCTAGACTCGTGTATCAGAGACAAATTGGACAACATTCCTTTTCAAAAACTCCAGCAACTGGTCTCCGCAGTTCCCAGACATAAACAATATGAACTGTTTTTGAAAGAAGAGGGGATGCTTAAGGCTATCAAATCAAAAATTATCTTAATTTTTTCCCATCAAATTGTACATTTTTCCAGTTTAAACATGATATATCTTTTCTATATTCTTTCGTCAATAAACTTTGGGTTTATGAAATTTGTAAAACATTGCATTCAGTTTTTATTTACATTTAACACAGTGTTCCAACAAAAAAAAAAAATCATTATTACATTATTACAACACATTGTTAATCTATCTATATATACATACATATATATATATATATATATATATATATATATATATATATATATATATAGTTATTAGTTTAGTAGGGTTTTTTTGTCTGTACTTTACGCAAGTATTTCCGTTTGGGAAGACTTTCACTTTAACTTCACTACATTTCAAAGTCAGATATCTTACTTTTTACTCAACTAGATTTAGCAAAATCAGCCGTTCCTTTTTATTTATGAGTGGATAAAAATTTAACTGGTCAATCACACAGCAACCAATCAGGGTAGAGCACACACTCTGTTTTAAACTTGTTTTGATTGGCGCTTGGCAGTGGCAGATTTGGGTGAAATGGCCAGCCGCCCAGAGCATCTTGCTGGTGGGTGGCACCGCGGGGTCCACACACACAAAAAATTATATTAATTTAATTTTTTTTTTTATTACTCATTTGCACGGTTGCATTAATTATTATATCGGGACTCTGGTGGAGGGTAACGTCATTTCATTAAGGAGAGCTTAATCCAACTTAATCCAATTTAGATGACAAAAAAAAAGCAATATTTAGAATAAAGAGGCAAGAAGTAGGTGGGGGAACATGCAAAAGCTATAGATGAGGGGAAACCTGCAAAAGCTAAAAAGGTGTGTATGCAGCTCTATCACTCATCTCGTTATGAGGATAGTGAAGGATAATGTATTTAATAAAAGACTAGCTGTACAGCACTTACAATACAGGTTATGCTGTGTTGCCGCACAGAGCAACAATATTTCTTTTAGCTACATTATAAGTTATAGTGTGTAGTTTATCATAATGTGTAGCAACAAAACAATTCCAACATAACTAGTCTAGTTGGATTGTAGTTAAACAGCACTTATTGATTTACTGTAATTTCCGGACTATAAAGCGCACCCTTATATAAGCCCACTGAATTTAACAAATATTTTTATTTTTAACATAAATAAGCCACACCTGTCTATAAGCCGCAGGTGTCTACTCTAATGAACTTTACACAGGCTTTAACGAAAGACACGTTACACACGGTGTAACGGGTCAAATATGTTGCGCTTCTATTAGGAGCATAGCAGTATTTTGGGAATTTTCCGGTATTACTGCATGTGTGGAGAACGAAGATTATGTCCTTACTATTTTCTGATGCTCATTTCTAAGTTTCTTTGACTAACCCATAACGCTGTTGCCAAGAAAAATAAAAAAGCACGAGTTTTGGAAACCTGTCTGTGTTTATATGATTTCTGTTGCAACTGGAGTTTTAGTGAGCTCTCCCTTCACCCAGACTCAACGCATTACAACAGCTTGTTACTAAAACAGTAGCCGACCAAGAAAGCCATTGTTCACTGTCTTCCTCCTTCCTTTCACAACTACAGTGGTACCTTGACCTACGAGTGCATTAATGTACGAGTTTTCCGAGGTACGAGCGGTCACTCTGTCGATTTTTTTGCTTTGTTACGCGAGCAAAAAATTAAGGTACGAGCTCGAGACACCGCTGCTAGATAGCGAAGCGAAGCCAGAAGCGAAGATTGTGACGAAAATTAAGATAAGCAAAGAAGAAAAAGTACAAATGTTAAAGTTTAGGGATACGTAGTGTACAGAAGTGATAGTAAAAAACGAGTTTTCCCTCTGCCTCCGCTTATCGCCTCTAACCCCCCTCCACACACACACACACACACACACACACACACACACACACACACACACACACCATGCAGCTCAGAACACAGGTGAGGTGCGTTTTTTCGTTTCTGTTCGGAAATATCATTGGTCTAATGTTATGGGGTTCAGTTTTTTAGCTTGAAGTTTGTGAAACCGGGAAAAACCCAGGAAAAATCCATAAATTAGCCGCTTCGTTGTTTAAGCCGCGGGGTTCAAAACGTGGGAAAAAGTAGCGGCTCATAGTCCGAAAAATAAGGTAGTTACCTTTAGCTGAGGTTTTCTGTGATTGTACTAAAGGTCCTGTACTGAGTTCAGTAAGGGAGATTCTCCAGTGCAGCTTTAAAGGCTCATATTATAAGTATATATAAGTTGTATGCATCTTATGGCTACAATTAGCCAAGGAGTTCTTGGTTCTTGAGAGTTTGACAAATTGTGCACAATGACGTGTATATAATTGTTCAATAAATGAATTTAGGGTGGTCTTTCTACATGAAAGCGAGCTCTCAAAAATGCATCTATATCTGTGGACTGCTCTGAGAATATGTTCTTACTCATCCAGTTATGGTAGCTGAAGCAGAGAGGAGCTTTTTAAAGCTGCACTAATCAATGCAGGAAATGTTGGGTCATGGCGTGCTTCACCCTAGGGGGCGTCATTCAAGCTACAACCACCATTGCTGGTCGGTTGTATCTGCTTATCACAAACATACAATTCAGAGTCAATTCAACACCAAGCACCCTGGCCTTATCTGCATGATTTTTTGAAGTCATTGAAATAAAGGTTCATGAGTTCATGATTATTTATTAGCTATTAATCAGTGTTTGATTCACACTTCGTCCACCACTATGCACCACTATATAACTATATGCACCACTATATAATGTATATAATGTATATTATTGGAGTAAAGCAATAGCTGCCATTTGGAAAGCAATGCAAATTTCATGACATAAAGAGAAAATGAAAACGGATCAGAGGTCAAAACACAATGTATGCTTTGACATAAAAATAAACATGAACCTTTTATTTAGACAAAACAGACGATAACATAGCAAGAAACAAAAACAGAGAGATGGCTTATTAACTCCGCTTCACACCAGCTATCAGTGTATTGTATTGTGAAAGAATACCAGCACTTCCTGCATTTATAAAGTCCCCCCTCACCCATCTGATTGAACATGACAGGGCCCTGAATCACAAGGCCGATTACAGCATGGATAGCTCTTATTTTATTATCTTGTCAGTGCCACAGGCAGATAAATGGATCCTCATTTCCACCAGCCACTTATTCCCCTTCCTGTTTTGTCGTAGCAGCTGGGTTCAGGAAAATATTAGAAATGGCACGGAGACAAGATTGGCCCTTTTAATCACGATCGAGTCAACAATCAATAAAGAGTCAGCTCTGAACTGAGACACTGTCCTTATATCCAAATTGTTTTTAGTCACTTCTTTTGTTTTCTGTTTGTTTTGTAAATGTTTGGAAGCATGTTTAAACACAACCTGTTAATTTAGACTTAAATTATATATTCTATATTTACCAAAAATTGATTATATTTAGACTGTAACACCTACATTTCACAATTTTTACACAATAGAATGAAATGGAAATGCTTTTAATTTAGAATAAGAGGAAGCTGAGTAAAGACTGGCACTAAGTTAAACATATACATCAGTGTTTGAGGAACTATAATGAAAAGTAATTTGCTTCATTTGGCTTAGTTTGATTAGACTGATTGGTTCTTACCACAATAGGGGAACAGGTAAACTTTCTAATTGTAAGATGGCTCTTACCATTATAGCTCATACCATTACTTAATGTATAGCTAATTATACCACAGATATGAATATATTTTCTAAAACAGCATGTCTCTGACAGCAGATCTGGATGTAAATCAAACAGCAGGTTTACATAATGTTTTCGTTCATCATTCGTTATTGTTTAAATAATAACCACTCTTTTACAAAGACTTGTATGCCAGATGCTTTACATAACCTAAGACTATTAAACAACATAATTAAAAATGTGGTTATTTAACAAAAAAAAAAGAAGTGGATAATTGATCTATAATAGGGAAGAGTTTTAGGGTATCAGCCATGATGGAACCCTTTTTTAACTTCAAGTTACAGAAAAACAAATTCTAGATTTTCAGTTCTAGTTTACAGTCCACTCTTCTTTGAAGACTTTCCACTAGAGTGTGAAGTGTGGCTGTGGAAATGTGTGCTCATTCAGTTACAAAAGCATTCAGGCAGTTATGCTGGATGAGAAAGAATGCCCGGAATGCAGTCAATGTTCCATTTTATCCTAAAGGTGTTCACTGGGGTTGAGGTTGGTGCTTCATGGAGCTTGCAATGTGCACAGTGACAGTGCCATCTCGGAACATGTTTAAAACAATCTTGGTTAGAGTGAAAGAAAAAGTTTATACTTGAATGGGATGTTCATAAAGCACACACGGGTGTGATGTCCAGATGTCCACAAACTATTGGTCATCATGTGTACTTGTGATTTCCATGTTCAGTTCCATTTCATACATTTGCATTTACATTTAGCACATAAAACTTATCCACAAAAGTGCTTTGAAGTCTTCAATCAGTCTATCATTGATTAAATCAACACTGATTCACTACTAGTTGTGAACATCAGCCTAAAGCTCTGTTGAGGGAATTATAGCACATAAAGACAGAAAACAAACAGGGAAAATAAGTGCTTGTTGAAGTGTTTCAGGAAGAGATAGGTCATTTGAAGATGTTTGGACAGCTAACTTCATTCCACCACCTCAGTGCCAGAACAGAACAGAAAAGAGCCTTGATGTATACCTACCCTATACCCAGAGAGAAGGTGGGACCAGTCAAGCAGTGCTAGAAGGTTTGAGAGATAGATGGTACAGTGCATATTAGTACTTTGCTCATTCCCTGTTTTGTGAGTTGGACTAAAGCAAAACTATAAAGCTTCTAGGGCAAAGGCAATGAGGACTGGATTGAGACCCAGTGATTAATGTCTAGAACCTGCTGCTATAATGCAACAGCCTGAAAAATAGAAAGAATAGCTTTGAGCAAAATGACACTGCCTGCTGTATCATGCTGGCTTCTTAAACAAGCTACTCAAAAGCCATTGACATTCTCAGAACATCCACTTCTATGAAGAGACTCGCACGTCTGCTTGAAATTTGCCAACTAGTGGCACGAATCCCAGCTCTCAGCCCTGCTCTTCATCCAACCAGGCAAACGAAGAAGCACCACTCACATCAATATTCTGAAGCCAAGAAAAGCCATTCTCAGAATCATTCCAGCCCACAACTTCAACATGAATATACATATACACTACAAAGTCTTATCGTTGTTTGGCCATAAAAACAGTGAATTGTTAATCAGTATAAAATAATACATGATGGAAAACCGAAAGCATTTTTCCTGCAATTCCACGATTGGGAAAGTTAAAACAGAACCTCATATAGGAATTCTATTTTGATTTCTGTAAGGTGGAAATTCTATAGTGAAGATCAACTAATAATTAATAGTTTTACAAATATTACATAATTGTTATATACAGCACATTAATCTAAGTAAGGAATAAAACATTGTGAGTAAGCTGGTATCGAAAAATAATAAAAGACACAGTGGTGTGGTGCAGCAAAGCATGAAGTGAATTTGATTATTTTTCTATAACAACCCCAATTCCCCATCATGTACCATAGCAATTTCAACACTCCCTATTATTTATTATAATTTGCACTGTGTTCATTTTAGCTGTTTAATGTCCATGAATCAGGTCAGTTCATGTTATCACTAAGCAGCACCAGTCTCTCTGTTTCTCTGCCTTGACAATTATTAAGACAAAGAAATGCAGTGTGTCATGTAGCAGAGAATTCCTGCTGTCAGAAAACGTATAGCTTTACGTCTGACTGTAACAGGGCATGGACACTGATAAATGTTTTTGTAAAACTTCAACATATCAATTATTATGCATTTTTTTAATACATTTTTTGTAAAGAGTCTGCCATTAAAGTCCCTGTGTTACAATAGAAACAATAATGTATTAGAAGGTTTGCGTTGAGTTCCTTGTATCTGGTTTCCATGTATCTCCTTTTATAAGTCTAAACTAATGTCTAATTCTGGTCTAAATCTTATCTTGTTATGATATACTTCTTAGCCATTGGTATTGAACCCCAATATTAAATAATGGTGAGCAATTAATCTTTTTGAACTGAACATTGCCAACAAGCATGTCTACTGCCACTGCTAACAATGCTATCAGGGAATATTACTATACTTTCATGGTCTATTTCTCGTTCCCACATCTCTACTCATCTCCTCACTAATTAATGCCTCACAGTCGATAATGCGACTGTGGCGTATGACTCTCACCTGATAGAAATGCAGCAGATGGCAGTGCAGTGCATTGCCGATGCCTTACGGGTGGTAAACAAGTGTTGCCTGTGGTTATACTGACTGAGTTATCATACACAGCACTCGTGTGCATTCAGTAGAACCCAGAAACTGCTAATGGGCCAGATGCTATGAAACAGTTACAAACAAAGCTACCATTTATTCTAACTATTAGAGATACCTTTAATATTCATGTTATGCATTCGTCTTCACTAACTGCTTCATTTTTGTCAGGGTTGAGGCAGATCTGGCACTTATCCCTTTTTGCTAAAATTATATTTAGATTAGAAGCTATGCACACACAAACAGACATACACGCACACACACACCTTCGTGAAGCCAATGTAGAAAATTTAGTTCTTGGACAGTGGGAGGTAACGCAAATCAACATGCAGGTGGCCATGCAAGAATAAGCCCAACTCAGGGCAAACCGGGTACCCAGAAACATCGGCAGAAAAAAATTATATTGCACTCACAACCTTTATTCATCCTTTGATGATTGTCTGGTCATATTTGAACTAAATACAAACTAACCTTGACTGAATGTAGATCTTTTTACGTTCAATGAATATGTTCCAGTCAGTTGAATCAAGTGACCATTTAACTGATTGAAGAAATAAATAAATAACTGAGCAGTACTGCTTTGTATCTTGGCTCACATTAAAACACTGTCATGTGCTGCTGATTCTAGGTCTATGTTTTAGGTCCTGTCTCAACACCTGTGTCTTATTAGACTCTGGCTAATGTCTGTGCATATGCTCTTTTTTTGTTTGTTCCTCCCAAGCATCTGCAGTTAACACTTTTTTCCTGAATGTTTTGTTCTGACCAGGCTTTCCTTTGTGTTTCAAACCTTACCTCATTGCTTAGTTTCTGATTATAGACTACATGGGTTTAACAGTGTCTTTCATTGCTTTGCCCGTCAGTATGGACTCTACTCTAATAAACCTCACACTAACTTATGTCCTCACAGAGCACATACATTCAACCTTTTTTATCTTTAAAACTTCAGTTCAAACACTAGAGGCTTTCACGTATTAATGCTTAGCAGCTAATTGAATTTGCAAATGTATCACAAGAACAAGCTCAATCTGAAAATGAGTCACATTATATTGTGCCATGCTTCAGAATTATGGACACCTATGGGAAAGATGGGGTTGAAATGGTTATACCAAACAGTATATAAGTAGCTTCATCTCTTAGAGGTAAATGTAAGAGGAGTCTAATTTTAAATATAGACAAATAAGTACTGTCAAATAATACTGTCAATTATTGTGCAAACTATTAGGACTGAGGGTTTTTCCAGAAACATCCAGATGTTCAGTTGAATAAAGGAAAATAAATTTTTAGGAATGTATTCTACTCTAGCCAGATTCATTATAAATCATTTGCCCTAAATATGCAGTAGATATTGTAATTTTACATTTTAAACAGTATATTCTGTCCAATTTATGACGGACAATATACTTTTGTCTTTTTTTAATGTGCTCTCCATTTTCCTCATGTGGAAGAATATATACAGGAGCTTATGTGTCACCCCATAATCCTTCCCTGATGTAACAGGAAGTAGTGGATGACTGCTTTAAAAGTTCATTATTACATTATATATCATTTTAGTAAAATATAAATAAGCACAAGTGTTAAATTTTTGCCAACAGATTTTCTACAGGGTGCCAATGTGCTCTTTTTAAAAAGAATAAATTTACTTAAATTACATGTTAGATTTCTCATATTTCCATTGTGAGATTAAGATAATTAACACTTATTTTTAGATTCATAACACATTTTTTTCATATCCACATCCAGTTTACCAAGCATGCCAGTAATTCTGGAGCTGCTTATACATTCCTTTAATATTGTGACAAAGATAAATATCTTTATTTATTTTATTTTTTTAAAAGGCTCTTCTGTGTCTTTGCCCTGTCAAGTCTTTTTGCCTCAGAAAATCATTCATGCCTTTGAAATGTTTTTCCCCGTCCACTGTGGGGTCTAAGCAAGATTAATAGACAAAGCCTTGTGGCTAGTACAGAAGTTCTTCAAAGTGAGAGCCATGTTCCAAAGGCTGAGGGTGTGGCTTTGGGCATGATGGGTGAAATAGCATTAACGCCTCTTCAAATGCATCCCACCTGCTCTACCACAGCCACAGTCCCACAGTGCAGACTACAAATACAGTATATTACAGCAGGAACATTAATTATTAGTTGGCAAATGCTTTAGGGTTGAAAAAAAAAAAAAACACAGCAGGACTTTTTCCCCCACCTATATCGCTGAGCTTATTAACATCGGGATTCATACTGCTCCTTGCTGGAGCTGTAGATTGAAAAATGCTGAGAGAAGCTTTTGAATCCATGCCTAACTCCTGCAGTCTATGAAAACATATTACAAAGCAAATATGCAGCCTCAGTGTAATAGGAACAGTTATTTTTTGTCATCAGCGTTAGTCTGAAAATTGCATACTTTACATAACAGCACTGGAACACCAGAATAAAGCAATATTGCATAGCGTCATACTATATTCAAGAGCATTATTATTATTATTATTATTATTATTATTATTATTATTATTATTATTATTATTATTATTATTATTATTATTATTATTATTATTATTATTATTATTATTATTATTATTATTATTATTATTATATCATCATTAAAGTTGTATGTAGTTCTGCTATTAAATGCATGTTTACGATCCAAACCACCTATTTTCCTTTAATGAGCATGGAGGAAGAAGTGTTTCATCTACAGCTGGATAGTTACTCAGAAGGAAAAAAATGGTGCTCATGTACAGCACGGATAGCCGTTTAGGAATTAAAAGGAAATGAATCGTCCTGAATGAACTTACAGGAACCAGGAATTTTTTTATTTCCTCCAAGGCATGGCTCATGCGGGAATACGCCTCTCCGGGTGGTGCGAAGACTTCAATTAAAACATGGAGATCGTTGTTCAAGTGGGCGTACTTGGCCTCTCCACTTTTCCTCAGCTCTTCTTCCTGCAAGGGAGAAATTTAGTGTTTTTAGTTTTGTCTGGTCTTTATTAGGATGAAATCAAACACGAAAGCATTATTGAACTTAAAAAAGTAATGTGCTCTGCATAGATACAAACACACAAATGCTGTGTTAACTGGAGGGTTTTATTGTCACCCTGGCACTGGTAAGCAGTCAGATATGAAGTTTGTAGGACAAAGAAAGTCCACATGCATATACCACTGTTATCTTATTAATCTTTAGTGAGTGTCTGGTAAGGGATGAACTAAATGTAAACAAAATTTGGTATGAAATTCATTATAGCTAATATCATGGAGAGCATATGAATAATTAAATAATAGATGTAGCTATATTTATTAGGGCTATAAAGATTGAACATTCTGGATCAATGCATCAATTTAAAACGCAACCATATCGTCACAATATCGAAATGTCGCATTCAGAATCACCTTTATATGGTATCATTATTGTATAACATGCACTTTTACATATAATGTCTCATTTCTTGCAACACACTTTTGTTTTTATTTCACTTTTGTTTTTTCTCTAATATTTTATATTCCATACTGATGAATGGTAAAGCGAAATTTGGTTTCTGTGTTCTCATATTTAGTGAAACAGGAAGTCAAAATCATGGATAAAGAATGATTTAAACACTTAAGTGTGCTTTTCATGGAAACATACTGTACTTACACTTTACAGAATTTATGCAGGTGACAAATGTGTTTTTATTTTTATTTTTTTATTACAATCATCTTCATCAAAATGTATATTATGCTTTAATCTGAGATTCGTCTACTTTTTTCAACAAAAAAAATTTCAGCCCGAATGCATGATACCGTAAACATATCCATACACATACACTGATATTAAGACTCATCTGGACATTTAAATAATTATATTGTGCACAATATACATTGAGAGCTGTTCAACAGAATCCAATGTAGCCACCCCTCAGATTAATTTTCCGCTTTGGGATAAAACAGGGGAGAAAATGAGGACTTCTCTGAGAGGCATTCAGTTTCCTGATTCCATTTGATTGCTGAAGGTCATCTGTAACCATTCTTCAGAAAACGTGTAATTAACGCAGCCTACATTACCACCGCCCGTTGATTAATTTTTGCCTGTAGCTTGTGCTCCAAGTCTGAAGAGCTCTTTTAGAGAAGGCATTCATAGACACTCGATCAGTCATGCAGACTCTTCATTTCTGATTAGTGCTAACTAATAGTTGCTGCAACACTAGTACAATGTCACTGACCCAATCACATCGTATGTGCCTTTGAATGAAGGTCAGAAGACAATCTTGATATTTTGATTAATTCCTATTTCTAATCCTATTAATTTCCTTTGTGTGTGTGTGTGTGTGTGTGTGTGTGTGTGTGTGTGTGTGTGTTTGTGCGTGAAAGAGAGAGAGATAGAGAGAGAGAGAGAGAGAGAGAGAGAGAGAGAGAGAGAGAGAGTGAAAGAGAGAAATTGTTGATATATACAGTATTGTGAATAATATGAAAAAATTTTATATTTGTTTTTATTTCCTGTCTCATCCAAGACAGAAGGACTTTCAGTGAGATTACATTTCACTCTCTCAAGTCTGAAAGCTTTAAATTTCCTTTTATGTCAAATCGAAAGCAAATGCAACATTGCTCATTGTTTTAAGAACTGATTCAGTCTTTCAAAAGGTACCGAAGTAAGTCAAAGTGCACCAGAACCCTCTAGAAATATGACATAATGACAAGTCTTTGCTTTTTTTTGTATGTTTATTCTTAGTGAGAAAAAAAGGTGTACATGGTGTACTGACAGCTACATTTTTATGTAACCTAGTTTCTGTCTGGTGGTATAAAAAGATCTGTAAAATACTCCTCTCGGTGAGGTTTCCTGCACACATATAAAAATAACGATAGACTTTTGTTCGCTTGATAATGTTTAAAGCCTAACTTAGATCCACAGAAGATATTACAGTGTGGTTCAGGGAAGCCTGATTGAAATTAGAAACTTCAAGAGAAATACTAAAGAAGCGTGTAAATCAGTCATTGTGCACCTTCTTAAAGAGAGTAATCTTCTTCTTCTTCTTTCGGCTGCTCCCATTAGGGGTCGCCACAGCGGATCATCCGTCTCCATACCACCCTGTCCTCTATATCTGCCTCTTTTACACCAACTACCTGCATGTCTTCCCTCACCACATCCATGAACCTCCTCCTTGGCCTTCCTCTTTTCCTCCTACCTGGTGGCTCCATCTTCAGCATTTTTCTACCAATATAATTCATGTCCCTTCTCTGCACATGTCCAAACCATCTCAATCTCGCCTCCCTCACCTTGTCACCAAAACATCCTACATGTGCTGTCCCTCTAATAAACTCATTTCTAATCTTGTCCATCCTCGTCACTCCCAACGAAAACCTCAACATCTTCAGCTCTGCTACCTCCAGCTCCACCTCCTGTTTTTTACTCAATGCCACTGTCTCTAATCCATACAACATAGCAGGTCTTACCACAGTCCTATAAACTTTCCCTTTCATTCTTGCAGATACTCTTCTATCACAAATCACTCCTGTCACTCTTCTCCACCCACTCCACCCTGCCTGCACTCTTTTCTTTACTTCCCTAACACACTCTCCATTACTTTGCACTGTTGACCCCAGGTACCTGAACTCCTCCACCTTCTCCACCTCTTCTTCCTGCAACCGCATCACTCCACTGCCCTCCCTCTCATTCACACACATGTACTCTGACTTACTCCTACTGACTTTCATTCCCCTTCTCTCCAGCGCATATCTCCACCTCTCCAGGCTCTTCTCAACCTGCTCTCTACTCTCATCACAAATCACAATATCATCTGCAAACATCATAGTCCAGGGAGACTCCTGTCTGACCTCGTCCGTCAACCTGTCCATCACCACTGCAAACAGGAAAGGGCTCAGGGCCGATCCTTGATGCAGTCCAACCTTCACCCTGAACCAGTCTGTCGTACCTACTGCACACTTTACTGCCGTCACACTGTCCTCATACATGTCCTGCACCACCCTCACATACTTCTCTGACACACCTGACTTCCTCATACAATACCACAACTCCTCTCTCGGCACCCTGTCGTACGCTTTCTCTAAATCCACAAATACACAATGCAGCTCCTTCTGTCCTTCTCTATACTTCTCCATCAACATCCCTCTCTATACTTCTCCATCAGCAAATAAGGCATCTGTGGTGCTCTTCCTCGGCATGAAACCATACTGTTGCTCACAGATGGTCACCTCTTCTCTCAGCCTGGCTTCCACTACTCTTTCCCATAACTTCATGGTGTGACTGATCAACTTAATTCCCCTGTAGTTACTGCAGGTCTGCGCATCTCCCTTATGCTTAAAGATCGGTACCAGCACACTCCTTCTCCATTCCTCAGGCATCCTCTCCCCTTCCAGAATCCTGTTAAACAATCTGGTTAAAAACTCCACTGCCATCTCTCCTAAACATCTCCACGCTTCTACCGGTATGTCATCTGGTCCAACCGACTTTCCATTCTTCATCCTCTTAATCGCTGCTCTCACTTCCTCCTTACTAATCCTATCTACATCCTGCTTCTCCAACTCCACATCCTCCAACCTTCTCTCTCTCTGATTTTCCTCATTCATCAGCTGCTCAAAATACTCCCTCCATCTTCTCAACACACTCTCCTCACTAGTCAACACATTTCCCTCTCCATCCTTTATTGCTCTAACTTGCAGTACATCCTTCCCAGCTCGGTCCCTCTGCTTGGCCAATCGGTATAAATCCTTTTCTCCTTCCTTAGTGTCCAACCTCTTATACAGTTCCTCATATGCCTTTTCCTTGGCTTTCGCCACATCCCTTTTAACCTGCTGCCGCATCTCCTTGTACTCCTGCCTACTCTTCTCATCACTCTGTCGATCCCACTTCTGTTTTGCCAATCTCTTTCCCCTAATGCTCTCCTGCACTTCCTCATTCCACCACCACGTCTCCTTGTCTTGCTTTCTATTTCCAGATGTCACACCAAGTACTTTTCTAGCTGCCTCCCTCATCACTCCTGCAGTAGTTGCCCAATCATCCGGCACCTCTTAACCACCACCAAGCCCCTGTCTGACCTCTTCCCTGAACCTCACACTACACTCTTCCTCCTTCAGTTTCCACCATCTTATTCTTCTTTCAAACCTTACTTTCCTCCTCTTCTTCTTCGCCTCCAAAACCATCCTACAGACCACCATCCGATGCTGTCTAGCTACACTGTCCCCCGCCAACACCTTACAGTCTCCAATCTCCTTCAGGTTGCATCTCCTACACAGAAGATAATCCAACTGTGTGCACCTCCTGTGCAAATCCAACTGTGTTGCATCTCCTCCACTCTTATACGTCACCCTATGATCCTCCTTCTTCTTAAAATACGTGTTCACCACTGCCATTTCCATCCTTTTAGCAAAATCTACCACCATCTGCCCTTCCACATTCCTCTCTTAAAACCATACCTACCCATCACCTCCTCATCACCTCTGTTCCCTTCACCTACATGCCCATTAAAGTCTGCCCCAATCACCAATCGTTCTTTCCTAGGTACACCATCTACCACTTCATCTAATTCACTCCAGAATCTTTCTTTCTCCTCCATCTCACAGCCAACTTGTGGAGCATAGGCACTGATGACATTTATCATCATCCCTTCAACTTCCACCTTCACGATCATCACCCTATCAGAAACTCTCTTCACCTCCACTACACTCTTACTGTACGCTTCCTTCAGAATCACCCCTACACCATTTCTCTTCCCATCCACACCATGATAAAACAGTTTAAACCCACCTCCAATGTTCCTGGCCTTACTCCCTTTCCACTTGGTCTCCTGAACACACAACACATCTACCTTTCTCCTCTCCATCATATCAGCTATCTCTCTCCCTTTACCCGTCATAGTACCAACATTTAAAGTACCAACCCGAACCTCTACTCTCCTACACTGCTCCTTTTTCTGCCGTCTCTGTAGACGCCTTCCTCCTCTCCTTCTCCTCCTTCGGCCAACAGTAGCCCAATTTCCACCGGTACCCTGTCGGCTAACGATACCTGTGGCGGTCGTTGTTAACCCGGGCCTCGACCGATCCGGTATGAAATTCTCATTTGTGATCCGCATATTTGATTTGGCACATGTTTTACGCTGGATGCCCTTCCTAACGCAACCCTCCCCATTTACCCGGGCTTGGGACCGGCACTAAGAGTACACTGGCTTGTGCCCCCCTAATGGCTGGGTTTTCTTAAAGAGAGTAATACGGAAGGTAAAACTGCACTCTTACGACTCTACTTATGAATTATGCATCTTGTTTTGACTAAAAATCTGTTTCTGTTGCAAAAAAAATTGCATCTCAGATGTTAATGAGCGAGTTCTGGCTCCTGTGTGTCTGTGTCACTCTCGCTGACAGACAGAAGATAAGAGTGATGATGCAAAAAGCCATATTTAATTTAGTTAAACCTTATTAAAGCAACAATCTGGATGTATTTAAGCTATATTTAATGTAAATGGAAATATCCTAACATAAAATTAGCTGCTAGATAAATAATAATCATGCCAGCATTATTATTATAATACAGCAGACAAGGGTTTTAATAAACAAAAACGTTTTGTCTCCCCAATACAAAGCCATAAACCCTGAGAGACAAGAGAAAACAAAGAATGAAGCAGCACCAAATAAACAGCCCACTTAATTACAGCCCATCACTGGGATGCCCTTTCAATGTCTTGCCTAAGAGTTGGTGAAATGGCACAAAAATTGTATCACATGGCATAATGCATCACAATATTAGTAAAATACAAAAAAAACAAGGTCAATCATAACTGTATTTAAAAAATATATATACCATATTTTCCGGACTATAAGCTGCTACTTTTTTCCCAAGCTTTGAACCCGCGTCTTAAACAAGGAAGCGTCTAATTTATGGATTTTTCCTGGGTTTTTCCAGGTTTCACAAACTTCAAGCCAAAAAACATTAGACCAATGAAATTGCTGAACAGGTCCAGGTGAACCAATGAAATTCTTTATATTAAATCGGTGGTGCGCATAAATATGGGTGATGTTTCTCTGATGTTTGACCTGCCGCTCACTCGGACTGTCTACAGGAAAGGCGAATCATTCGTCACGCTGAAAACAACCGGGAAAAAACGCACTTCACCTGTGTTCTGAGCTGCACGCCATCGGGAGAAAAGCTTCACCGATGGTGATTTTTAAAGACACGACGATGCCAAAAGATAAACTCCCGAGAGAAATTGTTGTGAAAGGAAGGAGGAAGACAGTGTGCTGTCTTTCGTTAAAGGCTGTGTAAAGTTTATTAGTTTCTGTGTAGACAAGGCTTATTTATGTTCAAAATTTAAATTTAAATAAAAAAAAATTCAGTGGGTGTGGCTTATATTTGGGTGCGTTTAATAGTCCTGAAATTATGGTATATATATATTTTTTAAATAAAGAAAATAAGCACTGAATAATATTGGTGTTGCATAAATTGTATACACAAATGACATTGTTATGTTTAAGACAGATTTATTTAAATTATACACAACATTTCAAACCTAATTTATTTTATATTAATAGTTCAAGTGAAGTGACTGAAACAAATCCATAAATAGGAAGATAAAAACAAGCCATTCAATTAAAACAAAAGAAATATAAAAGAAGAGAGCGGGAGGTATGTACTGGTATGATGTATAGTGTATGGGAGGTAAGGCACCGCAGTGTCTGAGGTGCATTACTGGAAGATTTAGAGCATGATTAAATCTTTGATTAAATTGTTTTCACTGTGTATATTTTTACACTGTATTCCACACTAGATAACACTACACTCAATAACCCTTGTACAATTAAGACAATATACTCATTTCTGTTTAAAGATGCCTGACCATTAAACCTGCTATTTGAAAATCCCATTTCAGATTTATTCTACTGTTTAGTTTATAATAACCTCTACTTCTACTGGAAAGGCTTTTCACTAGATTGTGTAGTGTGGCTGTGGGGATTTGTGTTCATTCAGCTACAAGAGCACTAGTAAGGTCAGGCACTGATGTCAAGTGAGGAGGCCTGGTACACAGTCAGTGTTAAAGTTCATCCCAAAGGTGTTTAGCGAGGTGAAGTTCAGGGCTCTGTGCAGGCATAAATATTTCTTCAACCTTGACAACCATGTCTTTATGAGCCTTGTAGGTTTGGGCATCTTAGTTTTAGTGAAGGGAAATTGTAATACACACACACACACACACACACACACACACACACACACACACACACACACACACACACACACACACAAGAACAAAACACTTGTTGCTTACTTTCTATTCTAAAATCTTATAAAAAATTAATCCTAACATTCCACCTGCTACTTGTTACTAATTCAGTTTTCATTTCTGAATCTTATTAAGTGCTATCATGTATCCTAGTCAAACAACGAATCAAGTAAAAACAATAGCTGCAATACAATATAAATAACAGTACTGGATATCTGATTGCAATATTGATATCATATCTTTCACTCCTGTCATAAATCCTGGCAAATGATTGTGCCAACATTGAGATTGAGCTGATGCTGTACAGATGATTGAGAACTATCCTTCACTGTCATAAGGTAATATAATCATTACAGTTTCCATCACCACTATATTATTCAGAAAACAAATGGAATGCAGAAAGACCTGAACAAAAGCCAATCAGGCCATTTTAAAGCTCCAAGCTTATTTCAAATGCAAATATATTCCTACTTAAATATTCGCTTGGTGCTGGTATGAACATGTCCAAACATGATATGCAATGACTTAATTTTGCACCTTTATCAGCATTCAGTCTTTTGCTGCCTGAATTTAAGTAAATGCACATACAAACAGTTATTATTGGGACCCTTTATAAAATACATACATCACCCTTTACATTAAAACCACTGAGTGATGAAGTGATTTTTATTGATTATCTTGTTAAGGTGCCACCTTTCAAGGAATATGATACATTATGCAGCAAGTGAACAGTCTATTCTCAAAGTTGATGTGTAGGAAGCAGGAAAAATGGGCAAGATTAAGGATCTAAACCACTTCAGCATGGACCGAAACGTAAGGACTAGATGATTGAGTCAGGGCATTTCCAAAATAGCAACATTTGTGGGGTGTTCCAAAATTGTCCAAGAAAAGACAACGAGTGTACTGGTGACAAGGTCATTTGCATACAGGGCTTATTGAAGATTGAACATAGCAAAGGCTAGCCTGTCTGGTGCAATCACACTAAAGAGCTACTGTAGCACAAATTGCTGAAAAGGTTAAACCTAACTATAAACAAAGGTGTCAGAACATGCAGTGCATTGCAGCTGTATATATCGCTGCGTAGCTTCAGAACAGTCAGAGTGTCTATCAAATGACTCATGGAGAAATATAAGGTTGCCTGGTCTGATTAATCACATTTTCTTTTACAATATTTCGATAGCTGTGTGCATATGCATTGCATATCTAAGTAATAAATGGCAAAAAGATGCAAGACAGTAGAGCCAGTGATGGACTCTACAATGCACACTGGGAAACTCTGGGTGCTGACATTCATGTGTCTGTTACTTTGGCACGTACCACCTACCTTAACATTGTTGCAGACAAAGTGCACCCTGTCACAGCAAAGGTATTCCCTAATAGCAGTGGCCTCTTTTAGCAGGATGATAAGCCCTGCCACACTGCAAACAGGATTTTTCAGGATTGATTTGAGGTACATGACAAAGAGTTTCAAATGTTGACTTGGCCTCAAAGTTCCCAGAGCATCTGAGAGATGTGCTGGACAAACAAGCCCAGTCAATGTAAGCACCACCTTACAATTTACAGAACTTAAAGGATATGATGCTGATATCTTGGTGCCATATATCACAGCACATCTTCAGAGGTCTTCTAGAGTTCATGCCTGAAAAGGTCAGAACTGTTCTGCTGACACAAGGAGGGCCTACTCAATATTAGGCAGCTAGTTATAATGGCATGGCTGAACTCTGTATATGTAACAGTCTTTCAACTGATTTGAAGTAGTACATTTTATAGATTTTATTTCTATAAACACTGGTTTCGAAACTATCACCACCCTAGCAGTTATTATTTTATATAACATGGCTAACTTATTATTTTTACATCTTGTAGAGTTTCTCTTTGCTGCACTGCTTCCACTATGTGGATGTTAGATTTTTTGTCCAATCAGATTTCAGCCTCTATGTGCTGCCACGTCAATCTAATCTACCCAGGGCCTTCAAAGTCAGTAGTGCTGGCCTTTTTACCTCAGTCTCTATCAGCAATAGGTCTGTTTCTTTAACCAATCAGATTTCAATTTCGCCTCACAGAGCAGCTAGCTGGCCCAGAATAGCGTCAGCATTTTTCCATCCTCTGATTGGTTTGTCAAAGGGAAACTGTTACAGCTGAGTTTGACTGGCAAAACACGTGTGTAGCGCGCTGCACACATTAATAAATCTGAGTTCGAATTTTTTTATACCTATGGAAGAAGAGAAATTGATTTGGTCTCCGACATAATAAAAAATAAATTTTTAAGAAAAGCTAGACATTGTGAGGAGAGATTAGCTAACCCCGAAGCTAGCTTGTCTCAGCCCGGGAAAGGGTTTGTTCACCACTTTCAGACCAGTGAATACGAGCAGTACCACTGGCTTACAGCTTCTGAGGAGCGTTGCAAATTATGAGTATGCATATCTGGTAAATAGGGTGTATTTTATTACATTTTTTATGTTTTTGTCATGTTATTAGACAAATATTGATTCTGAACTGCTCCAGATGATGTAGGTGGCACAGTTTGGGTTGTAGTGTAGTGCCTCTCTCTCTGGGCGTAAATCTCGGAGGGACGGAGGAGACATTGCCCTTGTAATTTTCCATGAATCTGCTCTATTAGCGATTAAAATATGACTTATCTAGTTAACGTTAGCTTGTTTACAATAGCTTGTAGCATAGTGCACTGACACTAACACGCCAAAGCCGTTTCCACTGCAGTGTTTTATTTGGGACAACTTGGCATAATGTTAACTTAACATTAACGGCCACAATTAGCATATTGTTTATCTGTGCATTTACTAAATGAGCACTGTGCTACATCCGAACTGACCCTGCTGTATTTTTTTGTATAATCAATTTCTATTCTGTTCTCTTCATTAATTTTAAATAAAATTTTAAACCTTTTTTTTCAATTCCTTGTTTTGCTTTTTTATTGAACCTGAGAAAAACTTAAAAAAAATAACCATAATGATGCAGTCTCCATAATAAAAGCAAAGTGCTCCATAATAAAAGCAAAAAAAAAAAAGCTCCATAATAAAAGCAAAGTGTTTCACTGTGGGGACACTGTGTCTTTATCAGTACAATTTGACTTTATTATTTCAAAAATTGCTCATGAGAAATTAAATATTTATTGTCTAACCCCCCCCCCCACTGTTGTAATGAAATTTACGCCCATGTGCCACACGTTCTTATATTGCGTTTTTGTATAGTATTGATAGTTTCTATAATTGTGGCATGATATTGGTGGTATTAACAGGTGGATTAAGTCGGGTAAAAAATGCATGGCCCACCTCTGCTGTGACTATGTTTTACCACTATTTGTGATGCCAATTAAAACTGTGCATATCTAAGAAAGATATGATACCTTAGCAATATTTTCTTTTTGGTGTTATTTCACAAAATATTTAAATACTTAGGTATTATTATTATTATTATTATTATTATTATTATTATTATTATTATTAATAACATAACATGCAAATATTATAGCTAGTACTAACATTACTAGCTTAAAGTATCAATTTTTTCCCTTTCTAAATTTCAGAGTAGTGCATTTGTTCCGGATCATTCTATGCAGTGTATATTTTGTATTTTTGTATTTGTAAGACAGTGTAGTCTTTCTAAATGCCATTAGCTGCTGAGGCTGTGCTTAAACTTACACAGACAAGCTTTCAGGGGACTAACAGTCTAAAGGATAAATAGCTCTAGTAAAGCAGAATTGCTGTGTACAGACTTTTCCTTTCAGTGCAGCATTATGAATGATGGCACATAGACTATATTCTGAAATTGGATCAAACTAATGCATTTTAATATGTTTAATTCTATTCATTTTTCTATTGAGCGATTCAACATTTCCTGAAAATAACGCTTTACATATTAATGTGTTTAGGCATAATTCACGGTGAATATTGCATGTCATGTGCATTTCATTGATTGAAACCAAAAGCAAAAGCAGGATTCTGTTATCCTACCTTGTCTTTATCTCTCATTGAACCCTTGCCGAGAATGGACATCTTCGCTCCGGTTTCCTCTTGTAATCTTTTCATGGAATTGCCCCGGGGCCCCAGCAGTTTCCCAACAAAATTAAACTGTAATGGAGAAGAGAAAAAAGCAATACCGTGAGTCTCTCACGCTTCCTGACAGTTCTCTTACTTCAAAGTCATTAAAAAAACATCTATAGGGTTTTTTCCATCACAGACAAAATCAGTCACACCCTCAAACATATTAACTGAACAAAAAATTGGTTTAAAAAAATGAACTCTGTTTCTACCCTGTCCATCAATACTAGTTTTTTAGCACCAATAACAGCAATGCTTGTCCTTCGCCATAATTTGTATTTTGCAGTAACAAGTTCTATCTTTAGGGAGTGCAATTTCTCACCTGGATAATCAATGTTCAGGGTCAATAAAGACCCTTGGTTGCCTTCACTTGATATTAGAACATGTGCAGATGCCAATAAAGATCTGTGGAGTGCCCCTAAGGCCAGTTCTTGTAGAAGGCATAACATTAATTCATAAACTTTGTGTTTATTGAAATATGTCTAATTAAACATGTGGAAATTTCAGCAATAGTTCTCACTCACTTTAACTTATTGCTTTAAGTTATGCTTTAACTTATTAATATCTGGTTGTATAAATCTCAGTGTAGCATTTTAACATCTTGCATAATAAAATAATTAAAAAACTTATCAATATCTATCTATCTATCTATCTATCTATCTATCTATCTATCTATCTATCTATCTATCTATCTATCTATCTATCTATCTATCTATCTGTCTATCTGTCTATCTGTCTGAATCTTAATTGCAAAAGTATTTAATTTATTTAAAATTGGGTGCCTGATTCATTTTAATTCAATTTTCGAATAACATTTTATATATATAGTGCTTTTAACAATTGACAGTCCCAAAGCAGAATTAAACACATAATAAATATAACTTTTTTATTTATAAAAGTCTATATAAGTTGTTTTTAGTTGGTTTAATAAGTTTTTTCTCTAATGAGCAAGCCAGTGGTGACAGTGGCAAGGAAAAACTATAAGGATTATATTTTATTACTTTAATGTGTTTCTGCAACAGTTTCAAACATTTCAAGTTTGTTTACTTTACAGATGCAAATATCAATGATGTTAGATTAAAGCAAAAAAGGGAAGAAAAAAAAATTCTTTATTTTCAGCAACATTAGATACAAAAAGCATTACTTTAGAGAATTTCAATGAGCATTTCAAATGGAAATAACTTTAACCCCCACTAGATTTATTTTGTTCACAAGTTTGTTGAATGCTTTATTTCTATTGCTTCATTACCCCAACAGTAGCATAAAATTAAGGCATGGCATATGTAAATTAGATGTATATGAGGATAAATTGTGGTTTGTCATATGTACATGGAATGTAAATTAGGGACTAGTGAGTGAGGGTTTATTCCCACACAGCCAACATTGTTGCATCATTTTCCTGTTTTTGTATGAAATAAGTACAAAACAGGTCAATCTTAAATCACTGCTTGTTGAGATAAGGTGACAATTTCTAAAATCAGATGCAGGGTGATTTGCTTGTTATTCTTGGAACTCGGCACTCGAATCTGTGCTCATTTTTTGCAGTTTTGATGAACAAGGGCCAATATATTTATCTACAGTGGGGATTCTAGTCACGCAGTGTAGATGACGAGCTATCAAGGAAATGGCTTGGGGCAACAACTAACATTTCACACTCACAGTGGGCTAAAAGTCAGAAAGACCAGTTACTCATATTTCTTTTCCACTCCTTTCCCTTCTACTTCATCCATAAACCAATCACTACCAAACTCTTACTATCATTCATACAGAAAAGGCATATTGTAGAATGTATTACATGTATGTTTTATGCTAAATTATTTGCATTGTTTAAATAGAATGTAACAAAAAGCCAATTTTCCTAATATGTATGAGTCTTAAATAGATCTATATCATGAACCTTATCTTCATCAAATCTATGTCATGAGCCTTAAAAATATAAGCCGATAAAAACAAAAAAAAAAAAAACGCAAAATGAAGGGGCTGTTAATTATTAAGTAGCAAACACACCAGACTTTCGCTCTGCTATTTTCTTAATTATTCTTGCCATACCTAATGCCTGATCTGTAATCACATGATTCTGGTTCCACCCCAAAGAGGAAAGGAAATTGAGATTCTGTTTTATTTTCCACCACTTCTATTTATTGTTGTTTCTTTATTACATGTTTAGATTTTTCTAAGAAACACTTAGAGGTGGACAAATCAGTAGCCTGTGTGCCTGGGATTTTGTGTCCAGGTGGTTGCTGATGTATTTGTAGTAAAAAAAAAAAAAGAAAATATTGACCTTATAATTTTGCAAACAAGAATTGGTATGTAGCTATGTGCAAATTTGGTAAACGTTTGGTAAAGGTGGTAAAGTACAAAGAGGATGAATTCATTTAAATAAACAAAAATATATCTATGTGTGGAATGTCCAATAGTAATACTGTAGCTTTGCTTGTGTAGTGAAAAAGGAAAAAGGCTACCAGGTGCTGACACATTCACTTGCAGACGTGATTGCATCTCCGTCTGAAGGTGACCAAGGTCATGATGGGCATAAAAGGTAATATTGTGTTCCATTTGAGGCAATACTACAAATGGACAATTCATATACCTGATTGTAGAGGATATAGGGTACTGTGTAAAGGCCTAGTGTATAGTACATACTTATATTTATACACTTAGCTAGTGTAACAGGTATAGAAATTATTATAATTCATTAAATATGTAGAATTACACAACATAGGGTAAATGTTCATATGTGTATAAGAAACCACATTGTAGATTCCAATGGATTCAGTTACTGTAGTTTTCTGAGTAAGCACATGAAGCTTTAACTGAAAGTCTACAGTATGTGCTAGTTAATGAATTATTATTACTTGACACTGCTTTAAATAACCAGCTGCCATTATGGTTCACCTTTTTTAGATATATTATAGATACAGTGAGGAAAATAAGTATTTGAACACCCTGCTATTTTGCAAGTTCTCCCACTTAGAAATCATGAAAGGGTCTGAAATTGTCATCGTAGGTGCATGTCCACTGTGAGAGACATAATCTAAAAAAAAGAAATCCAGAAATCACAATATATGATTTTTTTTTACTTTTTATTTGTATGATACAGCTGCAAATAAGTATTTGAACACCTGAGAAAGTCAATGTTAATATTTGGTACAGTAGCCTTTGTTTGCAATTACAGAGGTCAAACGTTTCCTGTAGTTTTTCACCAGGTTTACACACACTGCAGGAGGGATTTTGGCCCACTCCTCCACACAGATCTTCTCTAGATCAGTCAGGTTTCCGGAGTTTGAGCTCCCTCCAAAGATTCTTTATTGGGTTTAGGTCTGGAGACTGGCTAGGCCACGCCAGAACCTTGATATGCTTCTTACAGAGCCACTCCTTGGTTATCCTGGCTGTGTGCTTCGGGTCATTGTCATGTTGGAAGACCCAGCCTCGACCCATCTTCAATGATCTAACTGAGGGAAGGAGGTTGTTCCCCAAAATCTCGCAATACATGGCCCCGGTCATCCTCTCCTTAATACAGTGCAGTCGCCCTGTCCCATGTGCAGAAAAACACCCCCAAAGCATGATGCTACCACCCCCATGGTTTCACAGTGGGGATGGTGTTCTTGGGATGGTACTCATCATTCTTCTTCCTCCAAACACATTTAGTGGAATTATGACCCAAAAGTTCTATTTTGGTCTCATCTGACCACATGACTTTCTCCCATGACTCCTCTGGATCATCCAAATGGTCATTGGCAAACTTAAGATGTGCCTGGACATGTGCTGGTTTAAGCAGGGGAACCTTCCGTGCCATGCATGATTTCAAACCATGACGTCTTAGTGTATTACCAACAGTAACCTTGGAAACGGTGGTCCCAGCTCTTTTCAGGTCATTGACCAGCTCCTTCCGTGTAGTTCTGGGCTGATTTCCCACCTTCCTTAGGATCATTGAGACCCCACGAGGTGAGATCTTGCATGGAGACCCAGTCCGAGGGAGATTGACAGTCATGTTTAGGTTCTTCCATTTTCTAATGATTGCTCCAACAGTGGACCTTTTTTTCACCAAGCAATGGTGAATTGGCAATTTCCCCATAGCCCTTTCCAGCCTTGTGGAGGTGTACATTTTTGTCTCTAGTGACTTTGGACAGCTCTTTGGTCTTGGCCATGTTAGTAGTTGGATTCTTACTGATTGTATGGGGTGGACAGGTGTCTTTATGCAGCTAACGACCTCAAACAGGTGCATCTAATTTAGGATAATAAATGTAGTGGAGGTGGACATTTTAAAGGCAGACTAACAGATCTTTGAGGGTCAGAATTTTAGCTGATAGACAGGTGTTCAAATACTTATTTGCAGCTGTATCATACAAATAAATAGTTAAAAAATCATATATTGTGATTTCTGGATTTTTTTTTTTTTAGATTATGTCTCTCACAGTGGACATGCACCTACGATGACAATTTCAGACCCCTCCATTTCTAAGTGGGAGAACTTGCAAAATAGCAGGGTGTTCAAATACTTATTTTTCTCACTGTATATACTATATAAATATTTCTTAAGTTTTTTCACCAGCATATTTTGGTGTACATTTTTTGTGTTCTTCTATTTATCCAGAACACAATGTGTATTAATTTACCCAGTTTCTACTCTGCTGATCAAAGATTGTGCTAAGGGAAAAGAGCTTGCCCTTCAAATGTTTTCAAAGGTCAGCTGACACACACTGTTGAGAAAGCAAAATACACATGTAGGCATTAGTCATCAGCACATGTCTGGAAATCACCTGCATCTGCATTTCTTTTGTTCATGTTTAAAGTAGGACAGTCCTAACAAACATTTTACTGCATGTCGTACTGTATAAATGTGTATGTGACAAATAAAATGTTTATAAAAAATTAGAACCCTCGTGCAGCGTTATTTGGGGGATCTATGTCATTTAGGGAGGGATATAAAGACGAAGCTAACTGACAGCGCTCATTATATTTAGAATAAACCTAAGGAGCTTTAAAGAAGATGATTAGTACGAAAACTGGATTATGAATTTTCTACCCGGCTGAACTATAGCAAAAAAATGAATGCTAAAGACAAATTCGTCTCATTAGTGCAGCTCGGTTAGAAATGCTTTCATGCCTTATAAATAAGCGGAAATGCTTCAAAATTACGGAAGCTTGACCAGTCAATGACATTCGATTTAAAATAAAAACAGATTCTAGGTGATCTCTACTGAAAGAATATTTAACAAGCAAATAATGTAGTAGGTATTATGTACCTGGCAATTACCCTTCCATGACTATACATGCGAAATGCAGATTGAATGCAAGCAGAAGGATTTTCTTCTGCATCCTATCACAGAGCATCAACAGGCTCATTTGTTTCTGAGTGTTGGAAACGCCTGCATCGCCTCCTGCCTGGTGGATGTGACAGAAATACTCCACAGCTGGCAGGAAGCCCTCAAGCAGATGGCCGAAGATGCTCACTGGGCGGTGGCAGCTGAGTGGCCTGTTTTCATTAAGCTAATGAATGTCTGGAGCCCCCTCTCTGGCTCTGCAATGAGCAATTTGGGCTTTATTAGGGACCATGGTTCAGTGTTAAATGAGGTTTGAAAAGACGCACGCCGCCCCGGCAGCGGTAGGTTGGCAGGACAATGAAAGACGGGCATGGGCAGACTGACATAAGAGTGGCACAAGCGAAATGATGAACCTGATAGCAAGAAGATGATTACTACGCACAAATCAAGCATTAATATGTGCTGATGATATCAGACCGCAGTTGAAGAGCCAGAAAAAAGCTAACTTCTGATTTACTATTATTGTTAAAAGGTGAAAACTTATCATCCGCAGAAATTAGCTTTCTCTATATGAGGCTCTATGACAGGGACCTTCACCTGGACTAGGTTTGGCTGGATCTTCTCTTAGTATTTCTTTTCTTTTCTTTTCTTTTCTTTTCTTTTCTTTTCTTTTCTTTTCTTTTCTTTTCTTTTCTTCTCTTCTCTTTTCTTTTCTTTTCTTTTCTTTTCTTTTCACTACACAAACAACGTTATGTTAGATTAGAATCCTGGCCAACCAAGTTTTAAGACACCTGAACAAGCTGGTGTTTTGTCTAATTGGGATATTTCCTTGCAGTTAATTGGGTATGACACTCAAGGCTGCACAGAGGCCCGGCTGGACTGCTATCAAGGATGAAGCTTAAATAGAAAATGTATAGTTCATTACCCTCAGCTTACTCTGACTGCCACAAATATTGTGAACTTCATTACCAGTCTCGACAGCCAAAATAGCTACATAAGTGACCCATGTTTTTGGGCTGACATGTCATTTCTGCATGAGCAATGACATAACAAACTCCTTTATCCACTTCCCCCTTAAACAACTTGGATAAGATGGAGGTAAATATTCTGTACAGTCACTGGCCACTTCATCACCCGTACTGATTCATGCAATTGTCTAGCCATGTGTCAGCAGAAAAATGCAAATAGAGATCTGGAGCTTCAGTTATTGTTTACATCAAATATCAGAATGGGGTACATTTTTAGCAGTAACTTGGCATGCTGTTTAATGCCAGAAGGGTTGGTTTAAGTATTTCAGAAGCTGTTGAGCTTATAGGATTTTCATGTATTACCATCTCTAAGTTTTACACAGAATGGTACAAAAACAAAAACATCAAATGAAGTTAGTTAGGTGGAAGTATCTTGATTAAGAGGACAATGGCCATAGGGGTTCAGGCAAAAAGGAAGGCATTGGTAATTTAAAGAATTACTCTTTATAAGTGTGGTTTACAACAGGAGAAGTTCACATTCTCTTCCATTCGAGTTATTCAAGTTTTTTTAAATGTATATACAGCAACTCTAAATTTCTGTAAAGCTGTTTTGCAACAGTGTCCACTGTTAAAATTGCGTTTACAAATAAAATTCAATTGTGGGGACAGTGTCACTATAAAACTGTGAAACTGTGTAGTTCAGTGTATATACATTCCTATTAGAGTTATTTGTTTTAAATACTGTTGCACCTGACTATTTTATATGATTATGTGTAAGATATTGCTCCAAACTCTTAGACTTGACATATTTTCATCTGCTCAATTATAGCTGTAATGTAAACTGGCATAATGTTGCCTAAAGAAACCCTACATTTACAAGTATGCCACTATTACCCCAGAGATTTTTCTAATCCTCTTGTAACAGTTTTATTTACACAATCTGTATTTGCACTGTTCAATACTTGACATGATATAATATGTAATAATGTTCGACTGTAGAAAAAAGAACAGTGGCATTCACAGCAAATATGTGCTATGTACACTTTAATCTAGTTTTTTCTTTTTTTTGTTCATTTATACATAAATCAATTTAATATTTGATTCTTGAAACATCCTTTTCCACAATCCGCAAGCCACTTGTTACAGGTTCTAAAAAATATTCATAGATGCTAGTTAACTAAATTGTGTGTGCTTAAAAAGTATTTTAAAAAAATCTCAACCCAGTTACTATTATCCATGTTACCCATCCTACAAATTAATAACATGAAAAATAGTAACTGGGTTGAGATTTTCTTTATTCTTATTCTCAGCTACTATATTACAGAAAATTGAGAAATTATTGCTATATGTGGGCTATTTTCTAAGAATCGTTTAAAGCTTTAAAGAACTAATTGGCAGAAATGACTTATCTACAGAACAACAAAACTGCCTTGTCCCCTTTGTGTGTATATTTGATTAGAGCTTACAAGAATAATAGAAGTTAGCAGGGTCATCAAATTTCCAATATCATTATGTTCCTCTCATACCAAATTTCCTATCATCCTGTTTCTATCTGACAATATAGTCATGAAAATAATGTGCTGCCACACCAGTGATTTGAGAGTTGACGTACAGAATCTTTATTTGCGCTGATTGTTTTTAGCTGTACCACACAGTGCTGCATGCACATTTCTGGTTGTGGGAAGTGAAATGCCAAAGAACATTACATGCAAATTTTCTGTTGAAAGATAGCAGTTTGTATGACAGAGAGTGTTTATTGTAAAAAGACTGGATTGAAACCTGGAGCTGGACAATGTTTTTTGACCTGGTTTGAAAAAGAAATCCAGTCAAACCAAACAAAACAAATCCATTTGTAGCTCAGAATCTACTTGCCAGTAACACTTGGCAGAAAATAGAGTGGTATATTATCCAAAACATTGGTAGGCATTTTGCCTTTGTTTGAGCTAGAGGGCAAACCCCACTGCCGTATATATATGGCACCAGATAAGTTCCCCAGCTACAGAGAGAGGAGAGCAGTGCCAGATGAAGCAGCTGTACTGCTGGGATGGACTCCTTATAGCATAGTTTTTGTCGAGGACTAAGAATGTTACAACCCTGAGAGGAGACACAACTTAGCTGGAGTGAGTGTGTGGATGCAGGTATTAGCACTCAGGAGGTTAGACAGTGACAAGATACAGCACAGAAGGCACTCCCTGCAATATAAAAGAAAGGCTAACAATCTGGAAAAAAAAACATAGACAGAGAGAGAGAAAAACAAAAACAGAACAACAAAAAAAGTTGGGAAAATGGGGAGGCAAAGGAGACGTAGAAAAAGACTTTCATGGACATAGATAAAAAAGTATGATAAAGAATCGGTGTGAGGAACAAAATCAGAGATTTTCATGGCTGAGAAAGTAAGAAATAGCAACATGGAAAAGGAAAAAAGGAGAGAAAAGTGCATACATGAATCACAGACCTGGCAACAAAAACATACATATAGTTAGCTCTGTTACTATAAGAAAATTAGTATTAAAGTGTACCTGAATTCAGAATTACATTTTGTGTCTTTTGGTATAAATATTTTGGCTTTAACATTATCTGTAATTTAATGTGCTCCAAAATAATAGAAGAATTTGGAAGACATGCGTGTATAAAATGTACAATATGAATCAATGTTGACATCATTCTGCTTTTTAGCTTTTTACCAGATTTTTTTCATGTCAGCATGCATGGGTTGTAAATGTGTCCTTGGTTGTTCAAAGACTATGTTTCTTCATGTCCAATTGTAAATTGGTTAAGAACGAAATGGCTTCTCAAGATGTGGGGTAAGCTAAATGATATTGGTGAATTAAAAAGGGAGAGAAGCTCAGGATATCCTGTTTTAGTGGAAATTACAATAACATATTAAACATTACTGTGCATTATCTAGTACGTATTCATTCACACCTAGAAGTAATTTAAATCACTTGCATTTCTTGAACCTGGTTAAGCTCCTAAAGGAAGCATAGCGGTATTTTGGAAATAGCCTGCCAGAAGCGAGCTCTTCCTTCACCCAGACTCAACGCGTTACAACGGCTTGTATCTAAACAGTAACCGACCAAGAATGTCTTTGTTCACTGTCTTCCTCCTTCCTTTCACAACTATTTCTTTTGGGAGTTTATCTTTTGGCATCGTCGTGCGTTTAAAAATCACCTGATGGAAGTTTTTTCTCCCGAAGCCGTGCAGCTCAGAACACAGGTGAGGTGCGTTTTTTTTTTTTCGTTTCCGTTCGGAAATTTCATTGGTCTAATGTTATGGGGTTAAGTTTTTTTTGGCTTGAAGTTTGTGAAACCGGGAAAAAGCCAGGAAAAATTAATAAATTAGCCGCTTCGTTGCTTAAGCCGCGGGGTTCAAAACGTGGGGAAAAAGTAGCGGCTTATAGTCCGAAAAATACGGTAAGTAAATATGCCACATCAAATATCAGGTAGGAGAATGCTGAGGATGGAGCCACTGGGAGGGAGGAAAAGAGAAAGGCCAAAGAGGAGGTTTATGGATGTGGTGAGGAAAGACATGCAGGTGGTTGGGGTGAAAAAGGCAGATGTACAGGACAGGGGGGTATGGAGAAGGATGATCCGCTATGTGGACCGCTAATGGGAGAACCAGAAAAAGGAGAAGCAGAAGAAGAAATATCAAGTGATGAGTGTTTCATGACAGTCTATAAAAGCTTCACACATTGCTATTACCTAATATAAGAGACTATCCACATAAAGAGCTTGCAATTTAAAAAAAAAAAAAAAAAGGAGTGGGAACAAAGTAAAAGATGGCAAAGGAGAAAAAGAGCAATACTGAGTGGGATAGAAAGAAACTAAGGATGGAGATCATGTGAGGGAGTGACAAAAAAGATGAAGCACTCCAACAACACTCTCCATATTTCAGAGTGAACTTCAAAGGGACCTTAAGAGCTTTGAGGAAGATGATTACTTGCGAAACTGGATTATGAATTGCTGTTTCTGCGTGCCTGAATTACGGTCAGAAGTGAACACCGATGACAAATTCATCTCATTAGTGCAGCTCTGTTGAAAATGTCCTCATGCATTATGAATAAACTGAAATGTTTCAGAATCACTGTGGTTTGGCCTGACAATATGACACTCAAGTTAAAGAAAATGAAATGTAGGCAGAGCTGCTTTTTTCCCTTGAGAATTCATTCTTTAACATTTACTATAAAGAATAAATGCATACACAGACACATTCATTCTTTATGATGGAATGCCTTTAGTTTCCTCATGACCAATGCCAAGTCAGTAAAGCAAATTGAAAGTATTTTGGTTTTTTAAAAAAGGCTATTAGATAATAATGACATTAGAGAATTACATAAGGTTTTTAGTGGGGAATATTTAGTGAGATGTATTCTTGGTAATGTAGCTTTGTGTTGAAAAATCCATTTCATAACCCACACTGAGCTCTGGAACGTTGAGGCCAGTAGCACAGATGTTGGGTAAACAAACAGCACATTAAGACTCTCCCCATCAGGAGGTTGTCACCTTAAAAGACCCTTATTCACACAGGGCAAAAAAAAAAACATCCTACGATGCCTTTTTTGCAGTAACAAAGCTCATATCACCATCCGGAGTGCATTATAGCCACTGCAGTCTGGTCAGCTGAATCATATAGCTGTATTTTTCTCTTTACTTCTATCAAAAACTTGCCACAACATGAAAGGTGCATTAACCAAGCTTGAAGTTAGCATGTAAGCAGGATTTAATACAGGTAGTTCCTAAGTTACGATGCTTCGACTTTTCTTGATCTTACGATGACGATATCGATACGACAAAATTTTTAAATCATTTTAGGGTTTATGCGGTAGGCAAACCTAGCAGCATATATCAAGTAGATCAATTGGGATGCTGCCAGAATGTATGCTCAGAGCTCAGTCGTCTTGGTGTTTGAACACATATTTCTTTTTTGTTTTTGATGTTTCAAAGCCCAATTTTAGCTCTTGTTTCTCTCCTTTTTATCGGCACTCGTCCACGCACCCACTGCCACATACAGTACTTAAATATTAGAGATCGACCGATTGATTGGCCAGCCATTTTTTTCCTGTGCTCATTCGCTAAGCTAATCAAAGTTCTCTTTCTTGCCAATGAGCTCCGCCTCCAAATTCGACATACAGAATCAGCCTAAAATCAGCTGAAGTCGTCTGACATTTTCTGTATAACATCTTATTCATTACCTATTAGAATTTCTGAGATAAAGGGGACAAAAAAGAAAATCGCCCAAACATAGCGGCCAAGAAAAAAAAAAACGGCACATTATATCGCTCATTGGCTTCATTGATTTCTAAATATCAGCATCGGCCAGAGAAAAACACATATCAGTCGACCTCTAATATATACTGTAAAGTTTATACATTATAGTAGTGTAAAATGTTTTGCTAAATTATGGACTGTAATTTGTTAAGTTGTTGACAAATGACATTATACTACCCCATACTGATCACCAATCTTTCACACTTCTGGATAGGTTAGACCATGTCTCGATTTACAATGGGGTCATCGTAACGCATTGCCATCGTAAGTCAAGGACTACCTGTATCTGCAAGATCTGACGCATAAAACATTTCACATTTTTGAAATTACAGCATATACATATAAAGAAACAAGCTAGACGACACATATCTCCAAAGTAATTAGGAAGCAACTATGAAATCAGCCAAACATATTTTAATTTTTCTGAATGTAAGTGAGGCCTTATGAAACACATTCTATGTATAGCCTGTCTCTGCATCTGTGTTGAGAGTGTTAGCCACAAACCACCATCTCCTAATTTGTTTGCTACAGTGGTAGTAGGAGGAACTAGAAAAGGTCATAAAAGTTTCTGTCAACAGGGAAAATTAGGGATAATTAAGGTTGGAGGTAAATGGAGCTAATTAGTATGGGAGGACCAACCGCACTGAAGCATTGTGATGTTGTACAGTGTTAGGCAATGTTGTACGTTTTCTTAGTCATTAGTCACTAATTACAGATTTTAAAATGTTTATCTGCCTGTAGACCAGCAGCTGGATGAGATTTCTTAGAAGTCTTTTTAAATCATTTACAATACTGATAATCGATGCATAGTGGTTTCGCCCAAAAGTCTTGATTTTAAAAGCAGCTGCATGTCAAAGCTGTGCAATTTATAATTTACAAGTCATACAGTAGGCTTGATTTAAAACTACTTTTATTAGAAAGGTGTATGATGGAGAAGCCAAGTGGAACTGCTGTTAACACATTTCAAGTCAAGTCAAGAGGCTTTTATTGATCCTAATCCAAAGTTCAGGTTTACAGTCTGTGCATACAGTAGTTTGTGCATGTTGCCCTCTGTGTCTTCATGGGTTTCCTCTACGATTTTGAACTTTCCTCTCACCTCCCAAAAATGCCACTTGGTGAACAGACTTCTGTATATCTCCCCTAGATGTAAGAGAGTATGTGTTTCTGTGCATTTTCATGGGACCCTGAAATAGACTGATGCTATGTCCGGGGTGTTTTCCTGGGTGCAACAACCACAATCCTGTCCTGATAATGAATGACTGGATCTTATTATATAACCTTATCTACTGATCTAAAGGACTGTACCTAAACCACCACAATTTACTATATATACTATAGGATTTTAGAAGAATTATTATTAAAATTATTCTGTGGTTCAATTTGTCTAGGTGATGATTTTTATCACATTTTCCACACATTCATATCAGTCTCAGTCTGACTTACATATCTTCTTCATCTTCTTTCGGCTGCTCCCATTAGGGGACGCCACAGCGGATCATACAATACCATACCATACTACTCTGTCCAACAGTAGTCCCATTTCCACCTGTACCTGACTTGTCATCCGCAAATTTGATTTGGCACGTTTTATGCTGGATGCCCTTCCTATCTCAACCCTCCCTATTTATCCTGGCTTGGGACCGGCACTAAGAGTGCACTGGCTTGTGCAACCCTAATGGCTGGGTTCTCAGTCTGACTTACATAATACACAATACTGAATTCAGATTTTACCACAATAATGAAATTTCATAGACAGCTAAATGCCTTACTACTTAAACACAAGTGACATGGTCAAAAAAATTAATGGCAAAAAATGTACATGTGTACTAGTGCATTATTTGAGCTTGTATTACTGTTTTTATAAACAGTTGTTTAGAATATTTAGACTCTTCCATCAGCTGCACTCGAATTCATAATGGGGTTACAAACTGCTTTAATGCTGTGTCTTGTTTTTCGGCGTGTTGCTGAGCCCCGCTCGCCACCTTATCTATGTTAAACACCTTTACCAGCTTGGCCCTCTGTTGGGATGCTGGGATTTCTACAGAGAGGCCACGAGGGGATTATTGTGGTACACAGGGCTTACTGAAACCTCTGCGTTAAGGTCACAATAACAGAAAACTGATAAGAACAGGCTCGGAAGAGACAACAACCACTGACGCTATTGTGTTTTTTGATTAATTGTGTTTCTGCAGGAAAATAAAAAGTGCTAGAGAAGAAAATCCCCATGATACTGTAGCTAAAAATGCATTTGTGTTGAAATCACTGAAACATGTTAAAAAGATTGAAGTAGGCTTAGTTAGCACAAAAGAATTAATTATTCTTCAGTTATTGTGATGTTTTGGGGTAATCTTTGGAAGTCAGCTCATCATCTGTGGGCAGCTGATTAAAATGGACACCGCAGGGTTTTTTATTCCTCTCTAAACATGTACATAAATCCATATTATCATTTTATAGCAGAGTGTGTTGTATGGTAAGATGGGGCAGACAGACAGACAGACAGACAGACAGACAGACAGACAGACAGACAGACAGACAGACAGACAGACAGATAGATAGATAGATAGATAGATAGATAGATAGATAGATAGATAGATAGATAGATAGATAGATAGATAGATAGATAGATAGATAGATAGATAGAGGGGGCAGGGGGTGGACACAGACAGATAGACAGATAGATAGACAGATAGATAGATAGATAGATAGATAGATAGATAGATAGATAGATAGATAGATAGATAGATAGATAGATAGATAGATAGATAGATAGATAGATAGATAGAGGGGGGGCAGGGGGTGGACAGATAGACAGATAGATTGAGATTTGAGATTTATGTAGACTTGCGTGGTTTGTTCAAGCTTCAGTACCCCCTTGAGGCTCTAAATCTCTCCCTCGAGGTTCTAGATCCCTTTATAAGCAGGAAGATCTCTGTGAATAGAGATTTCAAGGGTGTTGAGCACTGAGCAGCCTCTGACAAGCCAGAAAGAACCTTTAAATTTCTGCAGTGCAGCAAACGCCTTGATCCAGGTGCTGATGATGCATGTTTCTCTCTCCTCAGGACACCTGTTGTCAGTTTTACATTCTGTCCCTGTAGTCCAATATGAGCGATTGCATGCTTTTCCTATTGCTTTTCTCTCTCTGCTCTCAGATAGAATTTTTTGCTTTATAGATAAAAAGACTCTTAGAAATAATAGAAAGACAGAAATAATACTAGACTTACACATATTTGTGCCACACATGCTAAAACCTCCATACTATTAAATATGATCCAGTACAAAACTCTTCTTTTGCCAAAAATCCAATTCCTTGTCAAAAATTCTGAGAAACGCTGATATGAATTGAGGAAAAACACACTAAACATGTCGACACAAAGAAAGCATGATTTTCAATGCCTCATACTGCAATGCATCCAGAAGCCTGAGGGGTTCACCGCCATGGCTTATGTTCCTAAGCACAAAACCTGATGCCACAGCCACTGCAATTACACTCACTCATATGCCAGTTTTTACCAAGACGTTTTCGAATATTGATTACGTTTTTACTCATATTTAACAGGGAACTCAACTAAAACTAGCTGGCTGCTTTATATATATATATATATATATATATATATATATATATATATATATATATATATATATATATATATATATATATATATATATATATAGTGCCTTGCGAAAGTACTCGGCCCCCTTGAACTTTGCGACCTTTTGCCACATTTCAGGCTTCAAACATAAAGATATAAAACTGTAATTTTTTGTGAAGAATCAACAACAAGTGGGACACAATCATGAAGTGGAACGAAATTTATTGGATATTTTAAACTTTTTTAACAAATAAAAAACTGAAAAATTGGGCGTGCAAAATTATTCAGCCCCCTTAAGTTAATACTTTGTAGCGCCACCTTTTGCTGCGATTACAGCTGTAAGTCGCTTGGGGTATGTCTCTATCAGTTTTGCACATCGAGAGACTGAAATCTTTGCCCATTCCTCCTTGCAGAACAGCTCGAGCTCAGTGAGGTTGGATGGAGAGCATTTGTGAACAGCAGTTTTCAGTTCTTTCCACAGATTCTCGATTGGATTCAGGTCTGGACTTTGACTTGGCCATTCTAACACCTGGATATGTTTATTTGTGAACCATTCCATTGTAGATTTTGCTTTATGTAAAAAGTTAGATTTTGGTTTCATCTGACACCTTCTTCCACATGTTTGGTGTGTCTCCCAGGTGGCTTGTGGCAAACTTTAAACAACACTTTTTATGGATATCTTTAAGTAATGGCTTTCTTCTTGCCACTCTTTCATAAAGGCCAGATTTGTGCAGTATACGACTGATTGTTGTCCTATGGACAGAGTCTCCCACCTCAGCTGTAGATCTCTGCAGTTCATCCAGAGTGATCATGGGCCTCTTGGCTGCATCTCTGATCAGTCTTCTCCTTGTATGAGCTGAAAGTTTAGAGGGACGGCCAGGTCTTGGTAGATTTGCAGTGGTCTGATACTCCTTCCATTTCAATATTATCGCTTGAACAGTGCTCCTTGGGATGTTTAAAGCTTGGGAAATCTTTTTGTATCCAAATCCGGCTTTAAACTTCTCCACAACAGTATCTCGGACCTGCCTGGTGTGTTCCTTGTTCTTCATGATGCTCTCTGCGCTTTAAACGGACCTCTGAGACTATCACAGTGCAGGTGCATTTATACGGAGACTTGATTACACACAGGTGGTTTTTATTTATCATCATTAGTCATTTAGGTCAACATTGGATCATTCAGAGATTCTCACTGAACTTCTGGAGAGAGTTTGCTGCACTGAAAGTAAAGGGGCTGAATAATTTTGCATGCCCAATTTTTCAGTTTTCTATTGGTTTAAAAAGTATTAGATATCCAAAAAATTTCGTTCCACTTCATGATTGTGTCCCACTTGTTGTTGATTCTTCACAAAAAATTACAGTTTTATATCTTTATGTTTGAAGCCTGAAATGTGGCAAAAGTTCGCAAAGTTCAAGGGGGCCGAATACTTTGCAAGGCACTGTATATATATATATATATATATATATATATATATATATATATATATATATATATATATATATATATATATATATATATATATATATATATATATATACACATACAGTATATAATATATATATATATATATATATATATATATATATATATATATATATATATATATATATATATACACATACAGTATATATATATATATATATATATATATATATATATATATATATATATATATGCTAATTTCTATCTGAAAGTGCAGAAAAATTATGATCTGATCATAAACCTGGTACACGATAAAGTGATTAAGCATGAAGAATGTAACAGGTTAGTTCTCTTTTGTGCAAAAAGTGAGCATTTACATCAACCTACTTTTAAAACAAACATCAGATGCAAAATGCAGCCCAGACACAACATTAATTATCTTCCTGAAAGACTGTCTCGTTTAGCACCAACACAGACAGAGAGGAAACAGGATTCAGAAAAGGATTCATTTCACTCTAGCAAATAAAACCCTCTTTGAGATATTGAGCTGCTTCAACTCTCAATAATGTTCTCTTCTGCACTTGACCTCTTGTTAACAGGCCAGTGTTGTGAACCCTTTAGTAACCAAGTAGCTGCTCAGCTAATGCATGCTTAAACAGTCGCTTGAAGTCACCAGATGATGACTTATTTGCATATTTTAATTGAATCATCACAGTTGTTTTGCAAATCAAATTGTTGAAGAATAGCAAGGAAAAGAACAAAATAGAACTTTATCAGAATAAAAGATAATATCAATCATTTATTATAGAAAGATGTCTTTGGCACTGGCCCTACAAATGAACATGTCTATGAAATACAATCATTCTCTAGCAAATGCACACAAATTGAAACATTGGTAGTGAGTAGGCGGGAAACGTGCACAAATATACAGACAGAATAGCTCGCTTTTATCACATGCAAATACAGCCGAGAGTTTAAAACAAAGCCATGCCTGAGAGAAATAATGGTGAGCAGTAATTGGTCAGGCTTGGAAAGCAGAACAGTTGCTTACTTCTGTTAAATGTCTTTGAGACTTTGTTTGAAATAAAGTTGCTTTAACACGTCTAAAACGTTGGTATGTTAGCAACCCAGAAACTTTTTAACCAGCAACAAAATGGCCTACTTTAGACCTCTGGCTTAAAAAAAGATAGGAAAGAAAAATCAGATGCATTTTTTAGTGTCGTGACAGACATTTCATTGTCATTGTTATGTGTCCTGTCTGATCCCTTACTCTTCATTTTGACATCGGCTGAAATTAAACTCTCAACCCACTGCAAAGCTCAAAAATGAAAAAATCTTTTCTATATCTGTAACATTCAACAAGTTACAATTTCAACAGGAAGTCATCCAAATTTCCTGACAATCAATGAAATATCATCACTTTCAAATGATACTAACTGATGAGGTCATATTAACTTTTAACTATACTGTATAGTCTGTGTACTGTAGTTCTGCCACTTCAAGGAAAAATGCAGGTTTCATTCCTAAAAAGGTCTGGAGGAAAAATAACATGTAACTGTTTAAATTAATGAGTATACTTACTGCTATTTACTTGATGAAATGTAGCTGATTAGTAGACACATCATCAAAAGAATATGCAGACAAATCTGATGCGCCTGAGCTAAATATCAAGTGTCCTAGCAAAGAGTTTGAATACTTATATTACGTCAATGAGACATATTTTTCTATTTCCAGAAATCTTACAAATCTGGCTATTGATTTGGGTATTACAGATGATAGATTGTAGATTTAAAGCATTTTAGCTTAAGACACGACCAGGAAAGTATGAAAGGATTTGAATACTTCCTAAAAGCACTGGGGCTATCATATCTGAAAAGCATATCTGTATTTCCAAAATAGCTTTTTGGGGATAATCCTGATTCTCTTAAGTTATGATTTCCATGACTGGACTACTGCATTGTATATTTTTTTAGATACAGCAGGCAAGTAGGCCAGAATGTGAGCATATGTTGAACAGGCGGAGGATTCTCACGGATCCCTTTATGTGATAAGTGTTCCTGGCTTCTTATCTGGACATGCACTATAAATATTAGGAGACTAAAACAGACCTAGTCCGAGAGCTGACTATGAATGTAGTTACTCGAATAGATGGAGAGCTTGTGAAGACAAATGTGATCTAATACCTCTGTAGACCATTATGTAATTTATTTAGTCACATATGCTCACACATATAAACACACCTCATTTGTTTGTGCCAATGACATTTTTGGCTATGCCTTTAGGACAGTTAATAATAATGTACTGTACGTATTCATTCAATATAAATCTTTACAAAATGGCCAGACCAAACTTTACCCTTTAGAGTGTTCAAAATTAAGGTATGTTTTATTTTTATTAAACTAAACTCACACAGCATATTAGAAAGAATTTCATTAAACTGTTAGAAAGTGACTTTCCATGATCTTTTATTTCAGTAACTTTCTGGTCTGTTTTGCAAAAAAAAAACATGGTTTTGTGGGAAAATGCCAAACTTATTTATAATAATTAATGTTCAAGCATTAAAAGTTAACTAATCACTATTTAGTCACATTAGTTGCTTATCCAAACCTTTTGTAATAACAGTAGGGGAATAACCATGTTCTTTAGTGTCATAATGTGATGATTCGATTTGATAGAGGACACTGGCTATCTGTTTGTGTGCTTTTTTTTTTTTTTCTTGGACTGTAACATATTCTTTACTTACTTTGTATTTTTATTTTTTTTACTTATGCCTCAGATAGTAGCTTATCTCTTAAACACAAATGCTGATATAAATGACACTGCATTTCTGCTCATGTATAAATATTAATAGCTATAAATTTAACCTTTTGTAAGGTCTCTGGATCTGTACGGTTATCTATATCACTTTGCCATCTATGTGGTATACAATAACACCACTCATCACAGAGATTCAAAAGCACCCCATATCTCTGCTTTACACATTGTTCATAAAACCCGCCTTGATACCTTCTGTGTAGTCTGTGGAGTGTAGACTGTGGTATTGCTGAAAAAATGTATTTTACACCAGCTGTATGTTCCTCAGCCATCTATAATACTTAATGCTCGACTACAATCGCAGATGATTCAAATAAAGCTGAATTCTTTGCATATTATTTCATTGGGGAGTTTATAAAACAGAATCCTCTCTCCAGCACCCAAAGGGTCCTGTTTGATAACGATTTTCAAGAACTCAGCTGTTGCATGTGTATAAAAGAGCTTGAGACATTATAGAGCGAGACACCGAGCCACATGGGGGGGGGGGGGGGGGTGGAGGAGCGAGGAGGTAAGGGTCTCTGCCAGTTTCTCCACTCACGCACAGTAACAGTAACAGGACACAAAATTGATAGTGTTGGTAGATAAAATGATTTCCTGCCTCTTTAGCTCCCGGCACAAATAATTTAATGTACAGCCGCAAGGGTGCAGAAAAGCTGCCATAGCCTAGCAAGTGTAGAGGGAACAAGCTGGCAAAAAGGGTTTAATGAAAAACATAATTTTCTAGTAATAACAGTACGCACACATGGGGAAACGGAAAAAGATGAAGCGTCTTTTAAGGTGTGTTTCTTGAAATATATAGTGCTTATAAAGGCAGGCATGATATAGTCATTATACAGCAATTAAGAGCCTGCAATTAAGAAGGAATACCCAGAAAAAACGCTTTCAAGGGGGTAGATTCCTTCGGCGCACAGCTACCTTTGATTTAGATGTCCCATCATTAGTCATTACTCATGTACTGTAGTTACGTCCCAAAGCAGAGCACTGTAGAATGTAAATGTTACCTTTGGGTACTGCTGCACAGGAATAAGCACTCTCTCAGACAGCTTGATGTTTTTGTTGCTGATGATATCCAGGTATTTCTTCACCTCGCCGTCTTTCCTAAGCTCGTCCCCTTCGTACTTTTCGATTTCTGCAACAGAATAAACAATGAGCTTTGAGATGGATTCAGAGTATGGGTCAAAGAGCTTTTCTCTTTACTTGCCTCCCAGCACACTGAGACGTGCACAACAAAGCAATGCAGCTGTGAAATGCTTGTTTTCAGGGATATCTCTTTTTCTCGTTTTCACTGCAACGTACACTTGGTAAGCGGTAGCCTGAATCGCACACCAGAGAGACACAGAGTGCTTTATTAAGCGTGTGGATCACCCGATGTTAACAGTGTCCGAATGTTAACACCGTGTTGTACGTGTCACTCGGCTCATTAGGTCCACTAAACACTTGTTAGCAAGAGAGGCCCGAAATGAAAAAGAAAAAAAGAAAAAAAAATTTCGCTGCCCAACACTGTAATACGTCTTGGTTGAGAAATTTTATGGCGCATTTGAGGATTGTGCGGGAGATAAAGCAGACGCTCGGCATTAAGGAGGCCACGAATGAAGCTGTCACAAGGCTTCCTCGAGGGATTCCCACAGCTATCACAGGTAAATTAATGCTCGACAGAATTAAGAATTATGAACCTGCGCCACTCTTGTCAAACAATACAGCAGAGACCTTAGCCTGGGAAGAAGGAGCCGTGTGAAGAGAGAGAGAGAGAGAGAGAGAGAGAGAGAGAGAGAGAGAGAGAGAGAGAGAGAGAGAGAGAGAGAGAGGAGAGAGAGAGAGAGAGAAAGAGAGAGAGAGACACAGTGAGACAAGAGCTCAGCAGGAGGAGCTCATTATTTCTCACCTCTGCAGCAACACACTCAGCTTTTTATACCTGCACCAAATCATATTCATCCATTCTCACTAGTGCATGCAGTGGGGGTGTATGCAGAAAGAACTTCCCGCTGATCTGGTCTCCACCTAGTTGCTTTCCAACCCCCCCTAGCATTCACAAAAGATGCGCTCACCTATGTGAGACTTTATCGGCCCAATATCCAGGCTGCCTGCAGCTCTAAGGCAGCTTTTTGTCCACATGTGTAGTTACTATAAACCGCAGTCTCTACGGGGTTCCTTTATTACTGCCTTCTGTTTCTGTAGGCAGAGCGCATTTATTAGCCCAGGGTTATTCAGGGAATGACCTCAACCAAGCTAAAGCAAATAACAGCAAAGAAAACAAGCTCAACTATTTATATGTTTACATGGCGCTTTGCACTTTGCATTTATTACAGATTTTATCATACTGGTATAAGCAGAACTGCTCAAACAACCTCATGCTGTATCATTTAATATAATCAAAGTGCACTTTGGAGAAGCATATAGTACAGGAAGTAAATCGGCTAGCAGGGCTAAGCCACCTTGTCTTTTTGAGATAAAAAATAAATTAATGTACTATTTCATTGTTGGCCTTCATATGAAATTACTTGCAGTTATCAAGCAGATTATTTTGGATTTGATTTGGTATTAAGCACAGCAGCACCAACGATTCTCATAGGAAATGACACAGTATGGAATGGGGTTTAGTTCTTTTAAGCTCAGACTGTAGATTGTTGGAGTATATCAGCAACAATCATGGCAGGTGAACACAGAGTTAGAAACCCCTTATATTTTACAGTTAATCTATTCAAGGCCGCTTTACTGTCACATCTGTAACACACCATCAGTGACTGAAATGAACTTCTTACTTAACCTTTTTTTGCCACTTTAGTTGAAGCATGAGCATATACGTTTACCATTATCCATAACCATGATCATAGTTATTACACCATCTATTATTCTAATAGTTTCAATGTGGAGTTATGAACAGATTTAAGCCATGCCATCCATTTTTGTCTAGGTGACCTGTTGTTAGTTAAATAGTCTAATACAATACAACATCGTTATGTTATCTTAGGACACATCACATGTCCCTGTGTGACTTTTCTAATCACAAAGCATTATATTCAAGCATTTCCAATCCTAGTAAATTCCAACAACTATATGAAACCATAGTGGACCTGGTGACACGCTTCATTCCTGCACATGGTGACAATTTACGTTCAGGTTGACTGCATGGCTCTTCCAGACGTGACAGGAGTCTTTTTTATTCTGTCACGCGGCGTGAAGTGGTAGTCCGGATTAGAACACACTTCACTCACTCCTCCTTTATTTCTCCCTCCATGAAAGGCACAAAAGACGTTAAACTGAGTTGAAAATGAGAGACACTCATTGGACTCTGAGCTGACAATGCAGCAAGGCAAGCTGTAGTTGCAGCTCCGAATCACAAAGAAGACAACACACCTGTTACACCACACCTGTTACACTCTGATTGGTCACAAGTTGTTGGTTAATTGTCTGGAACAGCAGCTGTGACTATAATGCTAATATTCCTATTAACAGGCTCAATCTTAGACATTTATTGTTTTAAACATGGTAAAAGAGAATAAATCTGCATTTCAAGAAGTGCTGTAATTGAACAGCAATTTTTACTGTGCTTTATTCCTTACTTTAAATTCAAACCCAACAATAGATTCAATAGATTAAAACATGTTTTAAAATAGATACGAATGCCAATTGTTTATACTAATGGACATTAGGTACAAAAATAGCTTCAGTTTCCTGTGATGTCACTCAGTCATTGACTCAACTGTCAATACTGTAATATTTTAAAAAGAAAATGGCACAATGTTTAGCCCAAGCCAACAAATTCATGCCTTTTTGCCTTTTACCTTTATGCTATAATTACCAAGAAGCGACATTCGCCGACTCAGACCTGCCAGGTGTGTTCGTCTCTCATTACACGGACGGGCTCTGTGACATTTCTCTCTGGGTTAAACAGGAGAGAAACTGATATACTCTAAACACAATTTCATTATCTACTCTCAGCTCAGGCACTTAGGCAGGTCATAAAGCATGTTGTCAAGGGCAGTAAAGAATATTACCCTGGTCGAATAGTCGGCCAACAAAGCTACGCTCTCCTTATCTCCTGCAGGCAATGTCTAATTTATTACAACTACTAAATGTAATTGAATGTTGCCACAATGGACATGAAAACTTCAAACTTCTGAATACCACCAAAGTGTCTATAGACCTTCACAGAATTATAATACACTTATCAGTACTGTTCAGCCATTATTTTCCCCGCGGTTTTTCTGCTCTTTAAAAAGATTGTGCAGATGTAACCAAATGGGAACCTGGTTATGTCTGACTAGGAAAAAAAAAATCTATTTGAACAATGCTCCAGCTTGTAATTCTCACTTGAAGAGGACACTAGAGTTTTCCACAAGCCCCTATTTCGATTAAATTTCTCCCTGATGCCAGGACATGATTCGACATGATCATAGTGCAAAGTAAAAGCGTGTTCTGGACCTTTTAGGTTTATATTTGTGTAATATGCATTAGGTTTTCCAACATAACTGAAAGGTACGTTAGTTTTATGCAAAATATTTGAATCAAACTGCTTGTGTCCATGTTTATTTCAGCAATATTAATAGTGAATTACCATAACCTACATCCACCAAACAAATAACTGATCTTAAGTGTTTTTTAAAAGCTGTAAAAGGAAAAGAGGCATTAGTTTAAACAGCAAGACTCTTTTTCTTTTCAATGTTTAACAGTTGAGACTGTGAGAGGATGTATTTTGATGCGTAGCATTATGCTCTACCAATTTTAGCAATCATGTAAATTTAGAGCAAAGTACATAGCAGTGCCTAAATAGTATTTTCCAGGTTATGGGCACTGAATATAAATGCAGCATACTAATAAACTCCAAAGAATAGCATACTCTGAGATGTCCAAGAGTCATTTTACTTTTAAAGCCCATGAAGCATGCACAGAGGAGCTAATATTAGTTTTAGGTATTTGATAGAGAAAAAGAAAAGCTAATTTACAGCATATTAAAGGTGTTTCATTTTCCTAAGCTGTGTGTTTTTTTTGCCAATTAAATCATGCTCGGTTTACCACATTTTTTTTTTAAATGTTTTCTCACTATGCATTGGTTTGATCAACTTAACTAGACCCAAAGGGATCAGTGTTATTTTGGACTTAAATCACACACAGCACCAAACAACGATGCCAACGGTATCCTGAATATGAGCTGATTACCTGCTTTTTTTTTTCTAAACATACTAAGCCCTTCATAACCTGCTTTTTGAAGGACATGTTCATTTTTGGTGCTGAAACATTCGTGTTCGTGCTCTGGTGCTCGATTTTTCCGGCGACACTAATGAGTCCTGGCTGCACAGAACTGATTATTCCTAGGAGAAACAAAAACTCACTGAACGTTGCAGTTTGACCTCCAAAATAAAAAAAAAGGACGTCTCATCTTTCTGGCTGCAATTAGAATAAATCTCTGCTGCCGCAGCCAGTATACCGCCTCCAGTCTGCTCAGTAGACATAGAGGAAAAGCAGTGGAGCTTTCAGGCTGTTGGTGGACAGATGTCAGCTCAGTGGGTTCCTTTAGCTTTCGGCAAGCCGTAACGAAGTTACAGCACAGAGTGATGCTAATTAAGTCAAGAGATCTGAATTTCTGCTTGTGGTTAGGAAAATATGCTGGTGCTCACGTGTAACTAGACTTTAGTGATAGTGGTAATGTGTGTTTTTTTTTTATATACATCAAAAATGGCATCAGATTGCATTCTCTACTTTTCATTAGAGATCTTTCGTCTCCTAAGGAGTAATAGCTCCCACTATCGTAATAAGCTTCCTTAATTGAACCTTTGCCTGCGGCATTATATTCCCAGTACACCAGTACCATGCTCTGTGTGTGCCTGCATATGTGCATGTGTGTGTATGTGTGTCTATATAGGCCACCATTAGATTTGTTGTTTCAGCAGTTGTATAATGACTATACATAATTATTTATCAGTCTCTTTAGTAGAATACAACCAGATAGTACAAAAAATGTGTATGCAGTATTAAAAAAAACCTAGTTTTTAGCTAGTATAGGATAAAGTGGCATGCATTTGGTGTAACCTTACACTTTAGCAATAGCAGGAACCTGGCTGTTGTAAAACTTAATGAAATGGAATCCTAATTAATATTATTGGTATCACTTGTATTTGTCCTACTATTTTATTTTAAAATGACTGCTGTAAAAAAGGTCTATTACACCTGATTTATGCAAGACATGATTGAGCATTACATACACATGTGAGTTAACTGCTAATAAGACCACTCACACGATTCCGTTCACAATGTCAAAGTTTACAGAATATGCCAGACATAAAATCACACTTTGGCATCGGCAAGGCCATTTTTAAACGGATATCAGCATCAAAGTGGACACTCGTTATTGTATTCAAGCTGTTTTGAAGAATCAGGAGAGATCAGGGACTAAACTAAAAGGCCAAAAAAACTACAAATTTTTTTTGACCAAGCTTAGCATCTGGAAGCTTCATAGTGATGCCAAGTTAACCATTTTACACCCTTCGAAAAAAGCTTTATCAGAAAGGGTCACTGTGGAAGGGTTGCAGCCACGAAACCACCTTTTTTTAGGAGGGGAACAGGGTGAAAAAGCTAGAATCTGCTAAAGCTCACAAAATTTTGGAACGATGATATTGGAAATATTATGGAGTTTGAAATTTATTGGTCAAATTGTATACAATATGTGAGAATAACATTGAAGAACGATTGCTTTCGGCCTTCAGTAAAACATGGTGGAGGGTCTCTTCTAGTTTGGGGCTACATTTTTGCCAGTGATGTTGATGATAGTGTCCAAATTGATGGGATTATGAATGCTGAAAGGTACAGATAGGTTTAATTTATTATTCAATTCCTTCTGGAAAGCAGGATAACAGCATGAAAACAACCCCAAACCAAAAAAAGAAATATGGATGGTCATTAAAGGTCTGCTAAAAGAACAAAGTTAGTGGTGACAACTGACCATAAAATCTGTATGTGCTTTTTGAACATCCTATTCCTCATTTAGTTTTGTGTATTTATTTTTTGCACAGGGATATTTTCATGCTGGAACGGCTTTGGGTCTTCTAGTTCAAGTGAAGGGAAAATGTAATGCTACTATATCATTGTATTAGCAATTTATCCATTTACAACCCTTAATATAATAGTGAGTGTTTAGGAGAAGAAAGAATGATTTTGTGAGAGTTTTTGGGTCATCACGGTGAAGGATTTTCTGAAAAGCTTTCTAGAGAACCATTCTCAGAAAACTAAAAGATTGAGGTTACAGTGTTGGCAAAGCATTATTTACAGAATTAATACATTCGTACAGACATATAATTGCGTGTCTGTGTGCCTGAGATTTTTGACCTTATGAGAACATTTGACTGATCCCTAGTAGAAAAACTTTTATAATATTAATACAAAAAATATATATAAAATGGTTCCTGAGGTAAGTAATAGTCACAATTGGGTATAGTGTATCAATTATTAGTTTAAATAATTTAGCATTTAATATTTGATAAATCTAGTAAAAAGGAATGTCAACTGTTGATAGGAATTTTTAGCAGTTTTTTTTATATAAAAAAAAGTATTTAAAAAATCCCTTTTGGTCACTAAGGTTGCAGGTTATGAGGTAGGTGTTGGCATGATTTTGCATGCACTTTGTACATTATACATTGCACATTAAGCACAATGCATTAATTACCTCTATGTATGTGTGTGAGTGTGTGTGTGTGTGTGTGTGTGTGTGTGTGTGTGTGTGTGTGTGTGTGTGTGTGTGTGTGCGTGCGTGCGTGCGTGCGTGCGTGCGTGTGTGTGTGTGTGTATACATTCTGCACTAAAGTAAGCCTCTGATTGTGTATTTCAACTCTGATACTCTTGGTTAAAAAAACTAGATAACTATCTTAGACCATTTCAAAATAAAAATAAAGCTGCTCATATCTAAATTCACATGCCTCTGCTGCTTAAATGTTTTAAACCAAAACAAAAACTTGATAAACAAAAATATACATGCAACTTTCAGAGCAATGGAAATGTACAGTGCACAGGATTTGCATGGAGTGTCATGCTCATTTTAATAAGTGATGCCAATACTTTTGGCATATCCAAATCCAAATCCATAATATAATTAAAAAGTCAAATAAAGCTATAAGTATTTCACTAACTACAGACTTTAAGCATTTACTAAACCTGATTAGAAAATGCTCCTGCAAATATGAGCAAAATTTTAAGTTCAAACAGGATGACCTCAAAAAAGACAACACAGAGTACAAGATGGAATAGTTCCCTTGTGCTTTACTGAGGCGAGTATTAGGGAAACTATCAATTTGTTCAGCAGCACAACAATCCTGAAAATGTCATGATAACTGTCGTTAACCTATCAACCTGCGCATGATTGTTTTCGAATGGAGAAAAAAAATGCTTGATGAGTTTTACAATAGAGGGCTTTTCAGCAAGAGTCAGTCCTCTAATCATAGTAAATTTCAGCTCTCGTTCTATAAATGTTTTGTCACTTGGTGGAGAGATGGAGCTGGAGATGGAGGTGGTATAATTTCAGTTTTCATTATGCAACGCACAAAACCGATGTCTGTGTAGCCAAAGATGCAAATTGAAGCGTCAGTGTGTGTATTGAACAATAAATTACGACAATAAAACACATTATAACACAGCGCTGCCAAAGACTGTGTTCGGATTACTCGGAAATGAGCTGATTCGTTTTATGTTGAATTGGCTGCAAGGCTAATCCGCAAAAACTTTCTGTACGAAGATGTTTATGTAGCATTTTTGGATGCCTCCTAGAGTAAGCACTTTCTAACAAATGTGAAGCTGTTTCGATTTTTTCTTATTTATCAGTAAACATGATGTGTGAGAAAAGATGGTGAGAAAATTATAATCATTATAATCTCAGTGATTTCATGAACATTTCATGAACATGGATGTACCACAATATTTAATGTAGCTATAAATTATGATCAAACTTTAATAAACTTAATAAAAGAAATAAAAACTTCATACAATCTTTTTCATTGCTGTAGTACAAGCAGAATTAAGCATAATGGCACTCAATCTAGTCATTGATTAATCTTTTTGAATCCTATATATTCATTGCAAAATAAATGGCATTACTGTTGTAAGTGCAATAATACTCTGATGGCATATTCTCCCAATCGTTTATTAGCTCTTGTTTAAAACATGGATACTGCATGGTAATTAATGGATATTAGGTGTCACCCAGATGAGGATGTGTTCACTTTTGAGTCTGGTTCATCTAAAGGTTTCTTTTTTTTATATTTTTTTTGCCACTGTCACCACTTGCTTGCTTATTAGGAATGAACTAAAAATTATGAAGAACAAACTTATAGGCACTAGACTTATATATTATTTTATAAAACTTTATAACCACTTTATCTCTGTCAAGCTGCTTTGAGACAATGTCCATTGTTAAAAGTGCTATATTAATACAAATAAAAATTAATTGAATTGAACATGGCAAAACACAAAAATATGATTCGGTTAGTTACTCACAAATGAAATCAGCTAATTTGGCCCAGCTCAGCAGAGCAACTACAAGAGTACCACAGAAAAAGCCTGGCTTTTAGAATACATAAAAATCGATAAGTCCTTAAAAGAAAAAAGAAAAAGCTTTAGGCAGATGCTTGTCTCTGTATCAGAAGCCTTTTTTCATCAAAAAGAATCAGAAAGCCAAAGACTAAACCTCAGATTTAATATTTTTTTACCACCAGGGGATAGTACAGCAGTGCTAAAAGGCATACTTCCGTACTGAATTTGTTCAATTAATTCACTAAGAAGTTCCACATTTTCCTCAACTAATACAATTTCTCTGGCCATGCATCAAGTCTTTTTAGGGCTAAGTGATAAAGAGGAATTACTTAACTGATTTAAACATGGAAGATGCCACATGAGCTCCTGCTCACCTCATCGTAAATGCGTTCTGGTGGAACTGATTCGTTTAACCGAACATATTGATATCTGTGCCAGCATTTCAACCCTGCAGTGAGACCATCCTAAAAGACACCACAATTCACTGACAGCGGGAAACTTTAGGATAAGATACGTTTTACTTATTTTTTTATAACTGAAATATAAGAAAATGAGTAAACTCAGAAAAATTTTTGAACTTGGGATACTACAAACAAAACATCTTTCCAGAAGGATTGATCCTGGCATTAAAACATACAGCCTGCAAAAACAGCCAAGTCAAATGAAAGAAAAAAAAATGCAGTTCCATTAGGCTTGAGAAAAAATATTAAAAACCTAAAATTAAATATAATCTTTTTTTAGTGTCAAATTACTAATATATAAGTTTTGTCAAATGTATTTTGAAATTGTATTAATACAGATATATTTTATATTATACATTTTTACTTTGATTATGGCCCTTTAGGATATCACATGATGTCTCATCAAAGTTTTTCACAAAGAACACCATTCCTGTGCTTTAGTAAACGTGCATAAATCCTGCTTGAATCTTACTTCAGTAGAATAGAAAAAAAATATTAATTTTACACTTTGATTTGAGTAAAAGTGCAAAATACTTTTGAATGTGAGAATGTATTAAAGTGAAAATATCTATGAGAACTTTAATAATTGATGCAGTTCAGTGTTCCATTCTACTGCACATCATACCTTTTTAATAAGAGAGTTTTCTATTGTTCCAGACACACAGTGAGACCCTTACTGCACACAAACTATTGCAAGAACCTTGGGTCTCAGCAAAGGTCTCATTTTAACATAATTTGTGTATTTACTGCAAAGTAGCAAGGAAAATCTTTTTTTTTTCTGAAACCTAGTGAAGTCAAAGTTTCCCAAAATGAAAATAATAAGATACAATCCATGTACTTAAAGTAAAAATAAAGTAAAAATACCTTACTGTACACCATTGCAGTTCGAAATGTAATGATTTTTGTCAGTTTGTGTTTGTCTCATTAACATGCTTTTCATGCTCTAATTTCCAGAATTTTTTACACCCACTTACACTTGACTTGCCCCTTGATGCTCCATAGTCCATAGAAACCTTTTTTTGATAATTAGGTGTTTCCCTCTAAGCTTTTTATACTCTCTGAAATATCTGCTTACTGTATACTATTTTCCTGCAACAGTAATGCAAATTTACATTTAAAACTATTCAATTAAAATCATCGCAACACTGTTTGACAGACTCACAAACCATTAGATTCCGATGTATGTTTCTTACACTTGATGTATAGAAATGTAAAAGAAATATCAAAATCACACACAGAGTATGGTTACGGACTGCAGAGAAAAATAACTATGAAAGGGTGATTGACAACCATTGACAGCCGTTTTTTTAAGTTCCCCAGTCTTTAAAAGTCATTACCTAATCCCTACATATGATCACACCAAAACACCATTATGTTACAGCTACCAGAATGGATTATATGAATAAATGACATGGTGTTGCTATACTGTTCACAAATCATATTTGACAACTATTGTAATGCATAAGATTTTCCATGAATTTTTTAATGTTTTTAACTGTTTTTAAACCAAAATCATACTCCAAATAAATAAATCAATAAAGTAAATAAAAGTAACTGAGAGTCTTATAATAAAACTGCTAAGTGTCTTATATTAACATCTGAGCATCAGTATATATACAGTACAGACCAAAAGTTTGGACACACCTTCTCATTCAAAGAGTTTTCTTTATTTTCATGACTATGAAAATTGTAGAGTCACACTGAAGGCATCAAAACTATGAATTAACACATGTGGAATTATATACATAACAAAAAAGTGTGAAACAACTGAAAATATGTCATATTGTAGGTTCTTCAAAGTAGCCACCTTTTGCTTTGATTACTGCTTTGCACACTCTTGGCATTCTCTTGATGCCTACTTTGAAGAACCTACAATATGACATATTTTCATTTCACTTTTTTGTTATGTATATAATTCCACGTGTTAATTCATAGTTTTGATGCCTTCAGTGTGAATCTACAATTTTCATAGTCATGAAAATAAAGAAAACTATATATATAAACTTTTGGTCTGTACTGTATATAAATATTACATCACATTTATTAATTTGAGTGGGTGGAGCTATATAGTATAAAAGCGAAACAAGCCTTAACTGCAGTAGTACAACATCTCTCTGTGTCCAGGATTTAAAGAAGTAAAACTGGCAGTGCTTTATGGGTGAGAGGGCTCACTCTCTCCTGTCAGTCATAAAAACACTAGCCAATCATCGCTATTTATCAGCTAATATGTGTAGAAAAGGACAGAAATCACTTGCTTCATAGTGTTCTATACTGTGATGCAATATGAGTGGAAGGGAAGAAAAAGCTGTGGGTAATGTGGTTGTGGTTCACTTGTCTTGGAGAAAGCTTTTACCCTCTGCAGTTGGTAGTTTTCATATGATAGCAGAGAGCTGACTGGTGGATAGAAGTTGGTGGATGATGAAATTCGAAAGAAAAATAGAGGGAGAAAAGATAGCTGAAATCACAGCCTGAAACCAGGTTTACAAAGTAAACAGTGATGAAGTTTTGTTTGTATTCAGGATTTAGTTTTAATCAATGTGAAGAACTCATTCTGACTGTGGTAAAAAAAATAAATAAATAAAATAAAAAAAAACACACACACCAGGTAATCGGCTTTTCTCCCCGAGTTAATATAGAAAGGCTACTCCCTCATGGTAAATGTATGCTATTTCAATCATACAGCTCTCCCTCGCTCATTTTATACCCTCAAGCATATTACTGTTCCATAATAGTGCCTTTATAAGGTGCCAGCTAGCTAACAAATAGGGGTGAGCAATTTATATAAGCCCTCCAGTCCTTGGCTAATCTAACCAGAATAAAACTACGCCAAATTCCATCAGTCCCAAATCACATAATTATGAAATGATTACCTGGTGCAGGTGTGCTGGGATTTACAACAAACCCCGCATGTGCAATACTTGAGATTTAGATTTGAAAACCCGGAAAGAAAATGTTAATTGAAGTAAGATTCGCATGAGGCGTCGGCATTGCATGCAAAATCACACCAGAGGGTAATAGCTAGTGGAACTAATGCAGAAGAATATATGGTGACCTGCAGATAATCTCACTTGAAGCTATTTAAAAAAGAACAAATTATTTTTGCAGTCAGTGGGGAAAAACAGAAATCCTGCAGCCTGCCTCAAGCATAAAGAGTCGTCTTGGTCTGCATCAACAATGGATTTAAAAAGTCTATACACCCTTGTTATAATATTGCAGGTTTTTGCGCTATTATAAATATTTGAAACCATGATCAATGTCAGATAATTTTCCAGGGTTAATGTGTTACAACCAACAACAACAAACAGTGGAAAAACTATTTAGCTTGCTTAATAACCTGGATGTATATGCACCCTTTATCTAATGATGCATTTTACTATGCTCAAAATTAACCAATCACGTTCAAATTATTGTTGAAGCATAAGTATTTTCCACCTTCCTGGTTTCATCTGCTATCCAGCAGGTTCACAGAGAGCCTACAAAGCATGTACTGAATACAATTTTAAAATGTTATCAATGAGATTGTGATATTTTCCAAACAACAAACAAGTCATCCAGGTCTGGTTGTCTGGAAGTTGTGTCATGTCATGGACTTCTATCTGATTAGATCGAAACATTTCACTCAGTCTGAAGAAATGACTGAAGAAGCCGCTTAAATGGGAAGTGTTTCAAGTCAAACATGGAACATAGTATAAGCAAAGATTGTTTAACAAAGTATTAGTTAAGTGGTGTGGACATTTATGCAAACACATTATTGTAAGTTTATTCCTTCATACAAAATGTATGTTTGTTTTTTTACTTAAATGTGTTGATTTCTACTTTACATTAAAGATATAAATAAATCTGACAAAAAATCTGCAATTTTCACAGGAAACTTTTGCAGATTTATTATGCCTGCTGTTCATCACAGTGACACCTTTAGATATTTGAAAGATTAACTTAATATAGATCTGACACTAAACTTTTCAACATTAACATGTCTTAATGCATGGTGGTGCATCAAATATTCCAAATAATTCATAATAAGACAACCCAAAAAAAAAATAAAAAAAGGCAATTTAAGTGTTTTTTTATTTTTTATTGTTAATCCTTTATGTAATTTGTATATATTACATACAGTGCAACTATACACAGGGTGAGATTAGTGAAATTGCCATAAATGATTTTTTTTGTAAGACGCAATGAAAGACGGCAATTCTTGTCCACAGTTATTACAGTGTATCATTCAATAACTGATCAATAATCTTCAATAAATCAATGAAAAGTGCATCTTCAAATTACTTGACAGACAACCTGATCTCATAATGAAGCAGTATCTTAAAATTAAAATTAAAAGGACATGAGTGTCTAGTATGGACAATTTGACTATTTTTTCAACCAAATCATACATTTGGCAAAATGCAGTATATTGCAACATTTTATAAATTATGAAACAGAGGTGCATTGTATTGCTTTTCTTCATGCGGATTTACTGAAAATGAGGGATTGAATTGCAGCATGCTAAACACCGAGATTAGTTGACATTGACAGAACAGATCCTGGACCATGCTGTAACAAGCATGCACATAATTTTGTGTTTAATATATAACCAGTGTTTGAAATAAAATACATTCAGGTCTCTTAGCCATTTGTAATCAGTAGAAGGAGACACCAAAAAAGCAATCCAGCAGAACAAGCAGAGATGGCAATTCACTAAAAAGGAAACAACATTTTCTTTTGCTGAATGGGGAAACAGTTGCTATTGCTTTGTCCTGACTTTTGGTTTGTCTCAATCAGCTCCCTACTGTAGTTCCTTATAACATGAACTAGTTTAATGAGCACTAGAAGGCTTACTACACATTGGGACATGACTGCAATATACACTCAGGTTGTAAATCATCATCACTGGCATTTATCAACATCAGACAAGAAGAATATTAATTAAAAAAGAAGTTTCATATGTCATATAAATGTGCTAGCGTAATCACAGTGTTTCAAGCAGGACCATAAGAAGGCTCGAGGATTTTTGGAAGAAAAAAATAGATCATTAACCATTGGGGTTTTTAGACACTTTAGAAAATATTTTAGAAAGCAACTGTTTCTGTGCACTTAAAGGACTTAGCACTTGAGACAGCCCATTAAAATGGCCGACTCCCTGAACACCACCCTAACCACTGAAATAAATAGCTGATTGAGACACACCTTTTATCAAGGTGGCTGTAAAACAGTGAATTAAAAGCCGAAATATAAAACTAGATTGTGAGGTCGGTAAAAGAACAAACTAAGAATGTTTCACTTATGCTGTTGTTATAAAGGCACCAGTTGACCAGACTCTATGGTGGCAATAGTGGAACCTTTGTTTTAGTAACCAATTTATCATGACCAAGACACTGCCAAGGGAGACAGGGATATGGATGGTACGTTGTTTCATGGAACTGCATCGCATTGTCATGTATCACAGAATTAAGTTTTAAAAACATAAGATAAATAAACATGGGACTAATTAACAGATCTTCTTTATCTTCAGATCACTCAATACAAAATCCCTTGAGGTATTTGAAGTGTTTTAAATGAGTAAAGCTTTATACAGGTATCATTAGGTCCTGATAAATTGAACCTTAGCCTTAATCATTACCTACTTTACATAGAAAATCAATCAAGGGAACATGTGAAGCTGCTTATCTGCTAGTCATTTAATTTACAACACTGTAAGCACAAGGGTGGGGCAATAAGTCATTACTGCTGTTTGTTATGTCATTAACTATTGCTTTGTCCTGTTTGAAATTTCTAACTGCCAGGTAGGTAGTGCTCTCTTCTCTTTTTCTCAAATGTGCTGACTTACTGTGCTAACTTTCTGTCTATAAATGAACAAAAGCATTCAGCTCCTGAGCCGAAAGAGAAAAGACAGATTTAGGTGAGCCAAAGTGCTGTGACAATGGGCTGGAGTCACTTCTGTGTGGGTCAAGGTGCTGGTTCACAGTACTGCCCTGCTAACAGAGCTGCCAATCACATGGGGAATTTTAGAGGTATTAAATAAAACACAGCTGAGTGAATATGGTCGGATAAATAAGCGTCAGCTGGCCAAGAGCCAGTGTCTCAAGATGACATTCAAAAAACCCAATAAGGCGCTGCCTGAAAATGTTAGCTCAGTGCTGAACAGCTGTTTTCTCGAGGGCCTCTTTCGACAATACAAGGAAAGAACACTCCATTTCAGCAACACTTTCAACCATGGCCAAATGGTGTCTGTATTAATCAATACGAATCTGTCCAGATTGTCACTTTAGCGGTTTCAGAGAAACTGTAGCAGTTTCACCTGACAAGAATGTATTCATAAACTCGCACATTTAAGAGAATGAGAGATTCAGTTTCATTAAGGGATGAAGAAAAAAGCAATTTATGTGCCAATCCTAAGTTTGTTTAAAGTCATGATAATTGCAACATCTTATACAGATATCAATGTTATTAAAAATGTCTATATGTTATAAAATGTGCAAAACTTATTACAAGACACAGTAAGAGATAAATGAAGAAATACAATTTAATTACTTTCATTGCCAACGTGCTGTTTCCAGTAAAATAATTACCATGATTTACAAGTTTTAATTGCTGTACAAAACACTCATCTATACAGTTGAGAAGGCTGAGAGAGAAAGTTTTCTCCCCATGGTTTCTGAATAGGAAAAAAAGAGAATTAACTCTATAGAAATAAAAATGTAAATAATCCAATTAATAAGCCAATAAAGGACATACACTTAAAAACCGACCTTAAGACAGCATCCCTCTTTAAGGAAGCCACAATCATTTTGTGCAGATGGGACAAAAGCATCAAAGCCCTGTTTGTTAGGAGTTAATTAAAAGATCAGTCTAATAGAATCTGTGGCACAAGTGTTCAAGTTGTTCCACATGCAAATTCATTAACACACACCACTAATGCCCTAAAGGATAATTTTTTTATTACCAATAATTCCTTGTGCATCACAGTAGGAGTTGTTTATAATTTTTTCTTCTACCAAATGTAATCAACTGTATACTGGAGAAACTATGAGAAGACTGGCCAATCGTTTTCTCGAGCAAACTGGGTATCGTCAAAATGATCTCCTTTCCAGTGGCAAAACATTTCAACAGCAATAGACATACAATTAATGACATCTCCATGTGCACAGCCTGTTGCTGTTACAAGAGCAATGAAGTGAGGACATGTAAAACACAAGTAGATCATCTACACTCTGGGAAATGTAGAAACTAAAAGAATAAATGTGCTTACAGCTATTAAACATTCCAAAATCCATTGACTTTACTACAGCCTTAGGAACACTCTACAGAAGGACGTTTGTCCAAAATGTTCTGCTTTATTGAAAATTTTATGTACAATACTGAACTTTCATTATTAAAATTCATTAGCAAAATGCATGAAACTTTGTGAATACACATTCACATTCTTTATCAGATTAGGGCAAAAGTGTACTACATTATGATTTTGCTATGGATATTGGTACAATATGGGTTTTGAATATTTTAGAAACTGCATATATATATATATAAGATTTTAACACAAATCAGTTCTAGAATTGATATAGAATTATAGAAAAAACACTGAGTGAGTGACAGTTCTGTTTGTGGAAATGCTTTGTTGGTAAAAGAGGTCATAGGAAAATGATCAGTTCAGCTCAAGCTGCCCAGAAGGATACATTAACTCATATAATCCTTTTACAAATACAAGCAGAAAAGAATCACAGCACTCTAAAAATAACATACAGATGTTGGGTGTTTATGACCCTGCAGCCAGTTCACCAATTGTCCTTCACTGGAGTTCCTTTGGTAGGTAATAAACACTGCATACCATGACACCCTGTGCACCCCACAAGACCTGTGCTCAAAAACTTACCTTTGCCCATTTTCCTGTATCCAACACATAATCTATGACTTCTCACTTGCTGCCTAATATACATCCATCCCTTGACAGGTGCAACTGTAACAAGATAATCCGTTTCACTTCACCTGTCAGTGAATATTTTTTTATATTAATAATAATATTCTAATAATAATATTTTTTCATATTAATGCTGTTTTAAAATACATTTTCATAAAGGTGTATACTTTTCCACCGAACAACAAATGCAAGAAACCAATAACCAGTATAAATACACAATTGCGCATCCCCACTAGTGCTGACATGTTCGCGATAGTAATATTGTGCATGAATACTAGTCCAGACTTGTCCTCAAGGTGACACCTCATCTTCCTTCTGTTTCCTTTCATCTCGGTGCTGAAAATGAACAGTTGTGGAGATCCATCTTCACACTCTTCTACAGATGGAATCTCACTCTTAATGCAGTACTTTATAGACAAGTTGCTTTTCAGGGGGGAACAACATAGCTGATAGATTTTTCTCACACAAATGTACCTTAGAGAATCAAATTGGATGAGAATGAAAGCAGCATGCAAAGTCCTGCCTGTGTTTCAGTTCTACTATACAGGTAAAATGAAACAGACTTAGATGTCTAGTATGGGCAATACATTTATATGACTTTCCAAATATTTGAAATATTTGAAATCTTAGAAATAAGAACACTGGTCTTTTATTTAGGAATTTAAATAAGGATTAACCCACAGCAAACCTGGAAACACAGCTGTCCACTTTAGCATGTTAATAAACAACACCCTGAGAACACATACTCGGTGCTAATGCACTGACGTTCTTAATATTTTGTTTGTTATAATTTGAACTAAGCAATATAAATATGCATACTGTATGCATTGAAGGACACTGATTACCATATTTGCCACCAATTACAGTTAATAGAATGCAAATTAATTGCTGACTCTTTACTGAAAAAGATGCTCAATTAATCGTAAAATATAATGACTTGCAAATGAAGTATGGAATAAAACAATTCAGTGACAGGGTGGTGTGTGGTGAACAACAGCTTTTGTTTAATATCTCCTAACCACCACACTTTGACCACGTTTGCTTGTTTTTGTAGTTGTTTTTTTCATACATTTATAGTTACATTTAATGTTTAAGAACATCCTGAAAACAAGTTGGTTTTGATTATCTCTAGCAGCAAGAAAGAACCGTTTATCATTAGCTTCGGTTTTTTCTGTTTTTATGTTAATAATTAGATGAAATGGACAGCTTGTCATGTAAGAGAAAGTAAAAGGCAGTTCTGAATAATTTTCACATTTAATAAATGCATTTCTGAGATACAACATTTATTATTTATAGTGTATATATATATATATATATATATATATATATATATATATATATATATATATATATATAGTGTATAAAGAGAGAAAGAGAGAGACAGAGAACGAGAGAGGGTATAAAGCTGTTACTATTTTGCAATAAATAAAATATTTTTCTAACCTTTGTTTGCAATAGTGCTTTTTAAAATTGCAATGGTTTTTTTAAGGGGGGGGTCTTTCACTGTAACAAGCTGATACCTAAATAAAAATAAAATCTTTTTACAGAAAACCTCATCATATCAACAAATATGCATCTTTATTTGTTAAGTGTTTTCTTACATAAACTTACTAGTTTAAGTCATTTACTACCAGTTTAATTTATTATCAATGTCCATTATACACTAATGACGATATGTGTGTGTGTGTGTGTGTGTGTGTGTACTGTAGCTGATACTATGGAAATGATAACACATAGAACGAATGCATTAAACTGAACTTGTGATCTGCCTTGACGCCAGAAATGCTGTCAGAGCTACAGTTCTAAAAAATTAAGCAATGGTATGAGAAAAGTTTGAACACGGAGATATAAATCATTTCTCGGTTATCCTGCACTTGCATAAAGTATAGCATGTTTATTTACAAAAGAAAATAGGGCATCTAAATTAACCACTGATTAAAAAAACCCTGAGAATGAAAAAAAATAAAAGAATCAAGGATCTTCAATATTCAGTGTCACAGAGATCAAGTGACTGTGCGAAACAAGGCCAATGCTGCGTGTCTTTCAGCACATTAACATCTCTTAACTTGAGCTGCACCGTGCTAGCAAACACATTTATTATCCCGTCTGCTGGAGAGAAGCAAAACCCCCCAGCTGTCATGTGTTTCATGACACGGATGCTGTACCTTCATCTGGGTGAGAAATGCTTACTTAGAATATATATATATTGATGCTGTTGAGGGGTTCAACTGCTATATTATTTGTTCTAAGATAAGTGATAACAGGAACAAACTTGTTTCAAATATGTTGTTCTGAGGCATTTTTCGTAACTGGAAATGGATAAAACTTTAATCTTTGGCACATTGCAGTTGTAGCAATAAGAGGAAAAAACATTCTCAAAGGTGTGTTAATCAACTTCATGGCTTTAACACTAATGGGGGGGGGGGGGATTCATATAATTATTATTCTACCCATGTAAAAAGAAACTGCAATGCAGCATGGTATTAACCAGCATTTATTAGCATATAAAAAAATACAAAGCTTTAGAAATAATGTTGTATAACTGTGAAATTATTCCAAACAATAAAGAAAAACAAATAGGTAGTATAAAAACAGAGAAGGCAGCATGATGATCTCTTTCCTAATGTGTAAAAAAAAAAAACTGTACTGTTTGGTAATTATTCTGAACTGCTGTAATGATGTTGTGATGTGTTGTTTAAATCCTAGCGTAATCTCATTTAAACCATTCTAGTGATCACGAATTACCTTCACTAGACTGTAAGTACACAAAAATCTTATTATTATCTCTTTCAAGGAGTTTATTTTTCAACAATGCAATAGAAGCCTTTCATAGCCAGAAGTAATCTGCGATATGAATAAATCTTCGTGCTGATGAAAAACAAAAATATCATTTATCATCACTAATTACCTAAGACAGAGATCTCAAGTTTTAATTGGATAACGTTGCTGAATTGAGGGTTCATTAAATTTATCAGTTATGTGAGAGGAGCATTTGAACAAAGCAGCAGTCTTATCAGTGCTTCTTGCACAAACAGTAAGAAAGTAATACGCTGCGTGTGTTTTACAGTACATGTTTGATATGGTTCAGATTAAATGAACACATATAAAGAATACAAAGCAGACAAATACATCAGATATGTTCTCTCCTGGTATATGATTCAAATCCGAGATAAAAAAATGAGTAATGCTGGAATATACTGTAGCGTACAAAAAAAAAAGAAAATCCTCAGCCTTTTATTCACACCTACACAGCTTTCTATAAGTCTGCGCGGAGCCTATAAGAGTTCATTCTACCTGGGGATGTCAGGTGTGTACGCTAAACACGGCTGAGTCGTGCGAAGGAAACTTCAAACTGAAAATTCTATTGCTTCTAAATTTGGTTCCTGTGTGATCTGGCTTTATCTGCTGAGAGATGAAATGGGGCATCTGATAAGAACTTGGATTGGGATCTGAAACACATCAGATCAGTCACGGTGACACTCTGTGTGAGGACACACTGGCCTCTGTTTAATGCCAGGCTCAACCAGTCTCACATGGAAGGTCAAGACTAAAGACTAAATCTAAGCTTGTGTGCATGTACTTGAGAGATCCAGGGCTTCCACACCTGAAGACCAGCTCTCTGACTTCTAATGGTGGGGAAAGCACCTGCACTCGGGCACGACTCAAAAACGCATAGCTTATATGATGTTGATGATTGATGATGATGATGTTGATGATTGATGATGATGATGATGATATAATCAATGACAAATGCGTGATAAAAATGCTTGATTAATCCCATGCAGTGCATGCCTGGTAGCGTAATGCCCGGTGAGAGGAGGATGAGTTCATTCCCTTACCTTCAGCCAAAAGGCGCATCGCGTGCACGAACGACGGATCCAAGCTCTCTTTCTCGGCCAGCAGCTCGGGCAGGTACTTGTCCTGGTCCATGATTCACCTCGGTCCCGAACACGATAAAGTGCAGACAAAAAAAACGATACACAAGTGCTACAAAAATCTTTTTCAAGCTTGCTTATAAATAAGTGTCTGATAAGTACCGGTGGTGGATTTGCGCGACGCACGAGCTCGATGTGGAATAATTCACAGCTGCGCACCCATGTCCTCGCGCTCGGTTTAAACGCGAGACGCCGCGGATGGTCCCTCCCTCCTCCGCCGAAGACTCTGCGCTGTAACCACGCCTCCAGGCGCGTCTGATTGGCCGCCTCTGAGGACACAAGTGATTCCTGGCAACAGTCCCCATCGCTGACGAAACGATCCTATACCGTACCTGTGCATTATAGTGCCAAATAATACGGCAGGGAGCTAGATGGAATGGGTATCTTCTCTGTACATGAGCTTTCACACTTTCGTACAGTAATTAGACAAGAACCCTGAAAAGACTCTATATAGGAAAAAAAATTGTCCTGGGTAGCACCATAACCTGTCACATAGACTAACACAATTTGTATTTGTAACTGCATCACTGAATGTAACTGAAGAAAGAAAGAATGGTGCTTTATACTTCACATGTACGTAACATGTTAGGAGCTGGGAGGGAGAGCACTGGGTCAGCCATGATACAGCACATGTGGATCACTAAAGGGTTAAGGGCCTTGCACAGGGGCCCCAAGAATGGCAGCTTAGTGACACAAGGGCTTGAACCCCAACCTTCTGATCAGTAGCCCAGAGTCTTAACCACTGAGCTACCAGTTCCCCAAACACTGGCTCCATCGACCTCTGGGTTATTGGTCCAGCACGCTTGTGCTGCACCACTCTTCTAATAATGTTCATATTCAAGCCAGTGTGTCTCTAACTTACACTCCTTGCATCTAGTCAGTCACTACACCGTCGGATAGTGTACACATTTTGTAACTTCAGTATTTAGCATGTGTACATCAAGAAAAGTCAAAAGTATGTTTAAAGCGTTTATAAGGGTTACACCTCATGACCCAACTGTTCCTGTCCATTGATCACATTCCTTTTGTGTCTGGTTATCTTTATTGCCTGGATGGTCTTACTATTTCTGCCCACCATAACATTCTGTCGGTGGCATACATGTCCCAGGATTTGTTATTTTAAAGCAAACACTGCTGTCTGAGGCAATCATTTTGAATACTTGGTTTTGGTAGTGAATATTATCTTAGTTTTCTGAAAATAAAAAAAACTTTGGAGAGAGAGAAACTTTTACTTTCTTGCTCTTCTTGTCTTTGTGTGTCACTTGGCAACCCTCCGCAATGCGCATTGAGCAGGAAGTGTGCCACCAAGCGAAAACGCCTATTCAACAAGGAATCAGAAAAAGAAATTGAAACGCTTTACTTTAAAAAGTTGTATTGTAGTCATGATCACTATTGTCAAGTCCAAAACCAGGACTAGGGACGAATAGTCTTAATGACGTCAAGGCCAGCACGAGATCAAGACCAAATAAAGGTCTGACTTCTTGCCAAAATCTGTGCATGTAAAACTCTTTGACAAAGCCATGGCCATACATAATTTACCAAGACCAATGTGTGTCTATGGTAGAATTATTTCTTACATCTTTTCTAAAGGGTAAACAATATCCATGTTTCAAAGTGAAAGATAAGACTGCCATCCTTTTTTCTGAGAGTGTTCTAAAGGCTACACAATTTCAGGAGTGCATGCTGGTGTAGCGTGTAGAAATGCCACCTCACATTTCCATGGATCTCAGTTTGATCCTGAGCTTTGGATACTGTCTGTATGGAGTTTTATGTGTTTTCGCTGTGCCCATGTGGGTTTCTTCCAGGTCCTCTGGTTTTCTCACGACACACAAAAACATGTTTCTTTGGTCATCGGTGTGAAGGATTGAATAAAGGTGTATATACATATACACCCAGTGTTCACAGGAGATGCTCAGGATTATTCACTGTGCTTGAATGATGTGGTTACTGAAGGTGACTGGATACAAAGCATAAAAACTGTCAATTTTTCTAGCCATCAACAGGCCAAAAATTACAATTAGAGTTGCCGAGCATAAATGAGAAAAGCAGATATGCTAAAAGTTAGTTTAAAAATAATAGCTAAACTAGCTTTATAATGATTTAAGCGTTAGAGCAGTTCAATAATGTGAAGAGAAAAGAAACAAAGGTAGGCAGCTGAACAAGTGATCTGTCTTAAGGAAGACATGTGTTCCATATTCATAGCGGGGTACAAGGTCAGCTCGATTTGTCGCATCCGTGAATACTAATGATGCTCGGTTGCATTGCCTCAGTTTGCCAAGATTGATTAGGCACATGTGACAGTCGGCCTATAGAGGGAAAACATGCTCTAACATGCATACACACAAATATGAGGAGGGGATAGAGAGAGAAGGAAGATGGAAAACACAAGCTTGCCTAATTAATGACTGAATTGATTGCGATGTTGTTGGCAAACATCTGTACACCCGGTGTCACACTTTATAATGTATCTTCCCACTAAAAGCCAGCTGGAATTCAGTACCAACTTAAATTACACTATGAAGTGTCACTTTTCTGCTACCCTTTGAGATTTCTTAGCTGCACCCCTTCTTTTATTACTTGTTAAAAAAGCATATAAATAGACACCACTTTGTTTGAAAATGTGAACCCAATCCTGCACGATGAACAATGTTTACATGAAATTCAGCTCTGATGATCACATCAACTCTATTCTAATTTAGCTGGTTTGTTCTGTATCAGGTTGCTGGAAAAATTCTGTTTACAAATTTCTGTCAGAAAAAGTAACATCATGAATTTCCACTATACCAAAAGCAAACTTAACCAGCAAGATGTTGGAAAAAAAAACATTTCTAAAAAAAAAAACTGCCATAATCCAGATTTTGGCCTTTGCTCTGAGATCTTGTTTTTAATTTATGATCCTTATTCGAATGTTATTCATACAGTATTGATTCCACTCTGTCCAAGTTAGATTCATTTTACTTCATTATGCATACCGCTCTAAAAAAAAAAAAGGCCATAGACTTTTTTTTGTCTTTAACCTCATATAAATCATATTCATTCATTTTGCCATGTGCTTTATTTCAGAATTGAAACCACAATCAACAGGATCAACAGGATCCTTAAAATCTCATTCATGAGTAAAATAGCTGCTAAATAGACCGTATAACTTAATAGGGTTTTTAATTCCGGTTCAAGAGTGTGATTGGAAAAGAAACAAAAGATTTGCAAATGAGAACACAGGGTTTTTAATACTGTATAATATATTACACATTATTTTATAATCATATTATACAATAGGTTTACTGTTCGACGCTATTTGGTGTTTTGGGTATCTGTCCAACACTTTCTTGTTTTGTCTGTCTGCACTGTTTTTGTCTGCACTGTTTGCAGTCGGTTGCACACGATGCACTTTATGTGGTGAAGACAATTACTTTAGTCCCCAACTCTGTGTTCTGCTATGTACCTCTATGTAGTTTGATGTAGCTCTATGTTGTTTAATGTGGCACCAGGGATTTGGAAGAACGTTGTCTTATTTCACTGTGTACTGCATCAGCTATATATGGTAGAAATGACAATAAAAGCTTCTTGACTTTACTTGACTTGACTGTATGCTAAATGCTTCTCAGGTTAAGAGCAAATGGTTATTTACTTTTTACACTAGCCAAAAACCTGCTTCCTCAATTGTGCTTATGGAAATCATCTGACTAGACCATCATCAGAGCATGACAAATAGTACAGAACAGGCATAGGCTTGCATGAGCATTATCCAATTAGTAACAGTTCTGTTTAATCATTATGTAATTAGTCAACAGTGTAATTAGTGCAATTTTTATGATGTAGACCATAACAAATACCTTCATGGCAAGGTGGATGGTGCCACAAAGATTGTTTTTTTTTTTTACATCAAAGTGTGCTATTGGTTAATTTATTGTCCTTCTACCTGAACAGATTGGCTTTATAATTAATCTGTACAATGACCTTATTCTTTTTAGATTCGGGTGACTTTGATTTAGTAGCAGCTTTTGTAAACAAAAATTATGCTCAGTTCATGCCTTTTTAATTGCAAACTCTAGTTTATTTATAATTATAGCTGATGAGGTAATATTAGTGACTATTGTGTAGTCATGTACATATACATGATTAATAATGACTATATGGACAATATTATAATGAAAACAAATAACTAGAGATAAAAGAGTCCAAAACAACCTATTGCCCTGTTTTTCTTTTAGAATGCTGAAGCCTGAGCATATCAGTCGAGTGGTTGTGCTCCTAAGATAAATTTAGTTCCTTTTAGAAAGTAGCATAATAATGATTGCCTTATTCTGTGTCCTTTTCAGAGAAGGCAATACTATAAGACTGTTTACCAGGCTACAATTTAATTAAAGTTTGGAAGACGTGGTAAACAGAACTATCACTCAGGCTGAAAAATCATTTTCAAAACTCCTGATAATATAATGAAAAAACATGATGAAAGGTTCAGAATTTATTAAAGCTGTTTAATATCAGGACTTGGCTCCAACTAAAATTATATTAGATCTCAGGGTTAAATAATGGTTCAGTTATGTAAACAGTGGCCTGATGCTGTAATCCTGGGTTTAAAACATAGTACTGTATGTTTTAAGCAAGTTTACAATATATTTTTTATTGTAAATTGTGTGCATTTACTATTATTTTCTGTGGATTACTATAAATGGCACCATTTAGAAACCATGAAAATTGTTTTGGCTTGCAATGTATTGCTGCAATGGTTTAGAATTCAGCTGCCAAAACAGTTTTGCACTCAAGTTTCCATCAGTGAATATCTATAAAATAGTCTTCCTGTTCAAACCAGAGTAAATTCCTGCTCACACGATTGCACTTTTTGACCATGTTGTACACACTTTCATTTCTAGTTTGGTTCTTCACAAGATTTCTATATATTAAAAAGGATGTATGTCTTCTTCTTCTTCTTCTTCTTCTTCTTCTTCTTCTTCTTCTTCTTTTTCTTCTTTCGGCTGCTCCCATCAGGGGTCACCACAGCGTCTCCATACTCCCCTGTCCTCTACATCTGACTCTTTCAAACCAACTACCTGCATGTCTTCCCTCACCACATCCATAAACCCCCTTTTTGGCCTCCTCTTTTCCTCCTTCCTGGTGGTTCCATCCTCAGCATTCTCCTACCGATAAACCCCATGTCCCACCTCTGCACATGTCCAAACCATCTCAATCTCACCTCCCTCACCTTGTCTCCAAAACATCCTACATGCTCTGTCCCTCTAATAAACTAATTTCCCCATTCAGGAACTTCGAGCTGTTGTTACGACGCAGCGTCTCGTTCCCTTGGGAAACTAGGGTTACATATGTAACCTAGAGACGTTCTAATTCTATCTATCCTCGTCACTCCCAACGAAAACCTTAACATCCTCAGCTCTGCTACCTCCAGATCCACCTCCTGTCTTTTAGATTAAAGGCATGCATGTAGTAAATAAAAATGTATATCCTGAATCAATTTGTTTCTTAAAAGCTGCTTTGTGATAGTGTCCATTGTTAAAAGCGCCATGAAATCAAATGGAAATAAAAAGCAGCCTGCAGGTGGATATCAACTGTGTGGTGTTTAATAAACAACAGGTTGGCAGATGCATTAGCTCACAGTTTTGCATATGTTAGCATTTAAAAGTAAAAGGTGTTTAGAATTAATTGTTCACTGATTGCTTAGATTAATTCCATAATCCTATGGAATTTAATCCAATGTCTTTTTAGAGCTCTCTAGTGGGTACAGGTAATGCTATGACAAGTGGGTTGAAAGTGGTATATACTGTATGTCTTGTACTCTGTCAGATAAAGTAATGATGCAAAAATAAATCTTTATGATAAATGTAATTTGAAAATGGCAGTTTAGAAGTTACATTTTGGGAGCAAATCACAAAACTATCAGAGATTAACTTTTTTTTAATTTAAGACCATTCGTTCTCAGTTGTAGGTCTGCCAAGTGAATAAAAATTTAAACATTTCAGAGCTGTAATAAAACTGTTAAATTCACACTTAAACTTCCTGTCCTTTAAGGCTAAATCGTTAAAACCCTTGTATATGTATTACTGCAGTAATAGTTCTGTCAAGAGCATTTAACAAATGCTGCTCGTAATTGATATTCAACCTTGTTATGGATTAATGATATAACAAACACTAAAGTACACTAAACACTAAAGTACACGTTTGCTATACTGTGGCCTGAGATTTCATAAAGGTGATGATTAATGCTGTAGCCACGTCATTTGTTAGATGTAGTTTATCTAATGGTCAGAAGATCTAATGCTGCTACAAGTAAATTGACTTTGTGCCTCAGAGCAATCTCTCTAACAAAATTCATGATTACAAGCACTGTTAAATGGTTCAGAGTAGTGTGTGTGTATGTGTGTGTGTGTGTGTGTGTGTGTGTGTGTGTGTGTGTGTGTGTGTGTGTGTGTGTGTGTGACAGTTTTGACCTTGTGGAGGCATTTGGCTATCCCCATAAGGAAAAATACCCTTTTTTTAATATGAAGAAGAAATAGTTGAATGTGTTTGTGAATGTGTGCCATCCCATCTGGGGTAATTTCTCTTGCTTTGTGCCTAGAGTTAAAAAAAAAAGAGTCTCTAGATCTACCATGGCCCCCAGAATAAATTCAAGATTCTTTCTGATTAGTGAGATTGTTGATGTAGGTTTTGGTATAGCATTAGTAGAAGTAGTAGTAGTAGTAGTAGTAGTAGTAGTAGTAGTAGTAGTAGTAGTAGTAGAAAATAAAAACAGTGAAATAAAGACACAAAAGTTATCTAAAAAGAAATTCTATAAAATGCAATTCATTTTAATCTAATAAATAACAATAACAATTTAAATGAATGATTAGATTAGAGTAAATTGAAATTGTTGTTAGGAGTGTTTATTATTCAAATGTCTATGAACGAAAACATTTGAATGAATATTATCCTGATTTTTGCATTTGCATGTATTCGGGCAATAAATCTCCTAAATCATGAGGCTATTGTGATGCCCCATAAGGCAAAAAGATTGTGAATGTGCACAATGCAGACACGGTGGATTTGTTATTTTAGCCGAGACCCAGGATGCAGAAGGCAATAGTCCTCTGTGTGAATTATTAAGCAGTATGAGTATGGGGCAGCAAGAGCAGTGCGAATGGGAAAAGAGGATATTAAAGCTTGCTCACTTTGAGAACTAAAGGCTCTAAGACCCTGAAGTCTCATTAACCTACTGTTTCACTCTGGAGGGGTTTTCTCTTTTCAATCTTTGCTGAATTTTTCCTCAATAATAGGTACGGTGATCTTCTGAGACACTCCTATCAGCATTGCAGTGATATTTTTGGTATTAATAGGTTAATATGGTACATTAGCTTTGTACTGCCTTGCGCTGGTAAATGACTTAAGAAAAAGTATGTGATCATCTAGAAGGTGGCAACTTTTACGCATTTTGTGATTTTATCATTTCCATCAGTGGTGATGAAAATGTATCCAGAGTATGTTCCTTATTAATACTAACAAATGTACAAAAATGTGCATGTCCCCAAACCACTTCTGTTCTATGTTCTACATCCTAATTACATATCTGCATGAGAGCTCACGCTCTGCCTCAAGGTAAAGGTGGCCCTCAGAGAAATTAGAACAGGACCCTGCAATGATTAAATTAACCAAAGCTCTAGCTTAGCACTTGCAAATAACAGGAAAGTAAGATGAAAGTGATGATGATCACAGCATGCCAAGAGAGGCAGCTCCGCACTGATGCTGTTAAGTGCAGCTCAGAGGTTTGAGCCCAAAAAAAAGTGCAGCAAAGTCAGGAAAGAAGGTAGGAAAAAAAAGTAAAATGTTCATACATCAAACTTTATATCACAGTTACACTTATTGAAGATGATGGGAGAGAATTGTGTAAAATGAAAAAATTTAGATATGCTCAAGTGATCTGTTTCTGTTAAAGGTGGCAAAAGTACACACATCCTTCACTCAAATAGAAATACAGATATTCATGTTTTAAAATACTCTGGTAAAAGTACTGACTATAGTACCCTTTCAGGAACTCGAGCTAAAATGCTTTGGAAAAGCCTCGCATTGTTCACGCTCTGAATCATGTGTAAAATCTGGCCAATAGGCAAGTCATGACGTCATCGGCGGGCAACGTCATGTAAACTAGGAAGCTGCAAAATGAGTGAGCGATGGTAGCAACATTAGCTTCTGTTTGCTCAGGTACACACTTTGAGTGTTAATCTGTGCAAGCAATGGCAAAGAAGCAGACAAACGTTCGCATCTGTGTCTCTCCTTGCCCCTGTTTTATAGGGGGGAGACACATGAGCTTTGTGTTGTTTGCTTGGGAGTAGAGCATGCTCAATCAGTGCTCACACTCCACTCCCAAAAAGCACTCTTCGAGGAGAGTGATCTCCCTAGTGGCTCAGGTCCCGCTCTCACTGAGGCGAAGCGGTGGCGAAGGTTGTGAGGCTTGTAGGCCAACCTAGCAAAAGGCATGAAGATGGACGAGTCCACTCCAGCCTCTCCTGCTGGGTCGAGCTCCGATTCCCGAGGGAAAGCACTCACTTTGGCGGTTCCTTCTTCCGGCACGTGTAATGCAGAGCCCACGGATTCTTCTCGCCCCACATCTTTACCAAGTGCATGGCTTCAGGGCATCCGCATTCTAAATTATCCCGATGATTGGTTGATATTAACTTGATCAAAGCTTCAGGCGGTCCGGCATCGAGATGTCGTTCCTCGCCCATATAAAGGAATTGGGGCTAAACGTGATGAAAAGTGTGCTTTCTCCTCTGCAGAGAACACCTTCTTGGGCGTAGTGTGGGACTCGACCGTGTTGCGGGCACAACTGTCTCCTGCCCGGATCGAAGTCATCCTCACGGCAGTCAAGAGAGTAAAAGGCCAGTCGCTTGCTGTGAAGCATTTTTAGAGGCTGCTCTGTCTCATGGCGGCATTTGAGCCCCCTCCAGTGGTGGCTCAAAGACAAAAGGTTCTCCCAGGAGTGCAATCCATTCCGTATTATTAAGGTCTTGTGGCAAGCCGTGCGAGTGTTAGAAATATGAAAAGTACCTACTTTCCTGTCTCAAGGCCTCGTCCTGGGAGCTCCTTGCCTCACTGGGTGGGGAGCCGCTTCTCCGCCCAAGGTCAGTGGGACAAGAGACATCTTTCATGACACATAAACTGCCTGGAGATGATGGCTGAAACACTTCCTCCGAGACCTGAAAGGTCACCACGTGTTGGTCCATACAGACAACATGACGGTGGTCTTGAACATCAACCACCACATCAACCACATCTCCAGTCTCGCCCCTGTACAGGCTGGCGTGGCAGATCCTTCTGTAGTCCCAGCGAGAACTCCTCTCGTTAAGAGCAGAATGGGGAATGGGGGCTTTACCCCGAGGTGGTGGAGCAGATATGGCAGAGATATTACAAAGCCCAGGTGGATGGTGCAGACATTGCCGAGGCTACGTCTGTACGCCTTTTTCCCTATCACGCTGTGCCTAGGAGTTCTGGAGAGATCCCGCCAGGAAGGAGCTCGTCTCCTCCTTGTGGTACCTCGTTGGCCAGGCAGACCGTGGTTCATAGACCTGTTGTCCCTCCTCGAAGTACCTCCTTGGGAATGTCCGCTCAGGAGGGATCTCCTCTCTTAGGCAGGGGGAACCCTGGTTTACCCCTGCCCAGAGTTAAAGAAACTGTGGCTGTGGCCCCTGAGGAGGCACAGTTCCTAGCAGCTGGTCTCTCTACTGAGGTAGTGGAGACCATCCTCCATTCCAAAGCTCCCTCCACGATGAGGTTATATGCCGCTAGATGGCATCTGTTCACCACATAGTGTGAGCACCGCCAGCTGGACCCAGTCAACTGCCCGGTTGATTTAGTTCTTGAGTTTTTGCAGGAACAGTTTGCCACAGGATTGGCTCCATCAACCCTAAAGGTTTACGTGTCCGCTACCCAGTACAATAATTCCCAGTCGCTGGGGAAACACCCCCTCGTGACACATTTCCTAAACAGCACCTGGAGGCTGAGGCCCGGGATACGACCCAGAGTGCTTGTGTGGGACATGGCCATTGTGCTGGCAGCTCTATCTGAGCCCCCCTTTGAGCCATTGGCCGAGGTGGCCCTCTCACTCACATCTCTGTATAATAAATCTGTTCGTGACGATAAGCACTATGCCGGTTGTTTGTCTGCATTCGAGCACAGGTGAGGACTCGTTCGAGTTGCAAACGGTGGCGTTGGAGATGGAGGCATTGGAGAAACAGATTCGCGAGCTGCATGTAAAGCATGCCCGGCTGCGAGAGCGGAAAGCGGCGCTGGAAACATCCCGGGCGGACGCGCACTCATCCCAGGTAAACTCCCGGGTTGAACCTAACGCTCCCAGCACATCAACTCCGCGTGCTTCTATGCCCAGGCCCAGCGCACCTACAACTCCGGCACCGGTGCAACATGGACCCTGGATGCGGCCGCGGCGGAAGAGACAAGCCAAGCCCCGATCAAGGACGTCTCCACCTCCACCACCGGCCTTCGAGATCTCGACCGAGAACCGATTCGTCCCCCTCCGCGAGACGGAACGCGACACTGTTATTCTCGGAGATTCCATCGTCCGGCATGTCCGCGCTACCCGAGCTAAAGGTAAGGTGCACACTCGCTGTTTTCCTGGTGCTCGTGTTCTGGATGTCGCTGCGCAGGTACCCGCGATCCTGAACGAGAACTTCGGAGCGGTTGTTCTCCATGCCGGATCAAACGACACCAGGCTGCGGCAAACGGAGATCTTAAAGAGGGACTTCAGGATCCTGGTGGAGACGGTACGCAGCACATCACCCACAACGAGGATCATTGTGTCAGGACCTCTTCCCACTTACCAGCGAGGGGCTGAGAAGTTTAGTAGACTTTTAGCTCTAAATGAATGGTTACAGTCATGGTGTCGAGAACATAAACCTCTCTTTGTTAATAACTGGAACTGTTTCTGGGAGCGTCCTAGGTTCTTCCGCCCTGATGACCTGCACCCCAGCAGAGTTGGAGCAGCAGTGCTATCAGATAACATCTCTAGGATACTTCACACCATCTGACTGGTAAGACATCAAGAAATCTTCAACTATAAGAACACGCATACTACAGACCAAATAGTTACAAGTTCACACACAGCCCAGTTTATAGAAACCGTATCTATTCCTCGGGTAGTAAAACCAAGAATTACATACACAAGATCCAGAAATAATCTTATTGCAGTTAAAACTGAAAAATGCCAGATAAACAAACACAACAAAGTTCTTAAGTTCGGTCTTTTAAACATTAGATCACTTGCACCCAAAGCACTGATTGTAAATGAGATGATCACAGATAATAATCTCGATGCACTCTGTCTCACTGAGACCTGGATTAAACCTGGTTATTATATGGGTCTAAACGAGTCTACACCGTCAGGATATGTTTATAAGCATGAGCCCCGTCAGACTGGTCGTGGGGGGGGGGGGGTGTAGGAACCATTTATAGTGCTTCTCTTAATGTTAGTCAGAGATTAGGATTCAGCTTTAAATCATTTGAAGTGCTCGTTCTTAAAATTGCACTTTCAGACATGCATAGAAAACTCGCTCTGGTCACCGTGTACAGACCCCCAGGACCCTACGCTGATTTTCTTCATGAGTTTGCTTGTTTTCTCTCAGACCTCTTGATCAGTTTTGATAAAGTGCTGCTTGTAGGAGATTTTAATATTCATGTAGATGATGCAAACGATGCCCTAGGATTATCATTTGTCGATTTACTAAACTCTTTTGGAGTTAAACAAAACGTCACCAGACCAACCCACCGTTTTAACCACACACTAGACTTAATAATATCCTACGGAGCAGACGTCACTGATATAGATATTTTACCCCAGAGTGATGACATCACAGACCATTATCTCCTACTGTACACACTACCGGTAGAGCAGATTAACCGTGTTTCACCACGGTATCGACTTGGTAGGACTATTATTCCAACCACTAAGGACAGATTCATAAATAACCTGCCTGATTTATCTCAGTTTCACATTAAACCCATAACTGCTGATCATCTTGATGAGATGGCGAACAACATAGACCTTATCCTCACTAGCACTTTAGACACTGTTGCCCCCATCCGGTTAAAAAAGGTTCGAGAACAAGCACCTGCACCTTGGTATAATAGTCATACGCATGCCCTAAAGAGAACAACACGTAATCTGGAGAGAAAATGGAGGAAAACTAAATTGGAGGTATTTAGAATTGCGTATAAAGACAGTATGCTTAGCTACAGACAGGCGCTAAAAGCTGCTAGAGCTAAACACCTGAGCAAACTCATAGAAAATAACAAAAACAATCCCAGGTTCCTTTTCAGTACAGTCGCTAAATTAACAACAAATCAGGGATCTGAAAAATGTGTTCCATCACAGTTTAGTAGTGAAGACTTTATGAATTTCTTCACTGAAAAAATAGATAACATTAGAAAAACAATTGTGGCAGTTCAACCTCTGACAGCATCTCCCGACACAATCGTACTTACAACCTCACAACTACACTGTTTTACATGTATAGGACAGGAAGAGCTGTATGATGCTATTATGAAAGCTAAATCAACAACATGTCAGTTAGATCCAATTCCCACTAAACTACTGAAGGAAGTGTTATATACAGCTGGTGAGCCTCTTCTCAATATTATTTACTCCTCACTATCGTTAGGTCATGTCCCTAAATTCCTCAAGTTAGCAGTTATTAAGCCCCTCATTAAAAAACCTAATCTGGATCCAAACACGCTATCGAATTACAGACCAATTTCAAATCTCCCATTTATGTCTAAGATTTTAGAAAAGATTGTCGCTGCCCAGTTATGTAACCACTTGCAGGAGAACAATATCTTTGAAGAGTTTCAGTCAGGTTTTAGGCCCCATCATAGCACAGAAACTGCTCTAGTTAAAATCACTAACGACCTGTTTTTAGCTTCAGACCAAGGCTACATCTCCCTATTAGTTTTACTAGATCTTAGTGCTGCGTTCGACACTATAGATCATGATCTTCTCCTCGATCGCTTACAGAATTACATCGGTATTCAGGGACAGGCATTAAGCTGGTTTAAATCCTACCTGTCCAATCGTTACCATTTCGTAGATTTAAATGGAGAGCTATCCAGGATAATGCTAGTAAATTATGGCGTGCCACAAGGGTCAGTTCTAGGACCCCTGCTTTTTACAATATACATGCTTCCATTAGGAAATATTATTAGAAGGCATGGAATTAGCTTCCATTGTTATGCTGATGATACCCAGCTATATATTTCATCCAAACCAGGCGATACAGCTCAATTAGCTCGCATAACTGAGTGTGTTGAAGAAATAAGAGATTGGATGACCCATAACTTTCTGCTATTAAATTCTGATAAAACAGAGATTTTGCTCATCGGCCCAAAAAATAGTACACAGAAGCTCCAGCATCTCAGCCTGCATTTAGACGGTTGTTCTGTAACTACTAGTTCAACGGTAAAAGACCTGGGAGTTATTTTAGACAGCAACTTATCTTTTAAAAATCACATCAATCAAGTTACAAAAACAGCCTTCTTTCACCTTAGAAATATTTCTAAGCTAAGAAATATGTTATCTATATCTGATGCAGAGAAGCTCGTCCATGCGTTTATGACCTCTAGAATAGACTACTGTAATGCATTACTAGGTGGATGTCCTGCATCATTAATAAACAAGCTTCAGTTAGTTCAGAATGCCGCAGCAAGAGTTCTTACTAGGTCAAGAAAATACGATCATATAACCCCAATTGTCCCTACATTGGCTTCCTATTAAGTTTCGAATAGACTACAAACTACTGCTACTCACTTATAAAGCACTAAATGGTTTGGCTCCCATGTATCTATCCAGTCTTTTAACACGCTACAATCCGTCACGCTCCCTGAGATCTCAAAACTCTGGGCTTCTAGTAGTTCCTAGAATAGCAAAGTCCACTAAAGGCGGTAGAGCATTTTCACATTTAGCTCCTAAACTCTGGAATAGTCTTCCTGACAGTGTTCGGGGTTCAGATACACTCTCCCAGTTTAAGTGTAGATTAAAAACATATCTTTTTAGCAAAGCCTACACATAACACACATCACACACATCACATCACAACCTTGTGCTCCAGAATATATGATTACATGCACATTATCAACTTGTGCTGTTAATATCATGAACAGCAGCTACGCTAATTCCTCTCCACTGCTTCTCTTTCTCTCCCCATCCCGAGGCATCCTGAGGTTTGGCCAGCTCCAGTCAAGTCCCACCTCGTGAAGATTATAGACCTATGGATGATCATGGAGAAGTAGATGCCGAGTGTTTAAAGGCCCTGGCATGGAGAAGCTGATGCTGGATCTATGATGATCACAAATTGTTCTGTATTGTTGAAAGATTTATGACCAAACTCTTGATGTCACCCATATGAGGATGGGTTCCCCTTTGAGTCTGGTTCCTCTCAAGGTTTCTTCCTCATATCATCTAAGGGAGTTTTTCCTTGCCACTGTCGCCACGGCTTGCTCATCAGGGACAAACGCACACCATTCACCTTCACTGTTGTTTTCTGTAAAGCTGCTTTGAGACAATGTCTGTTGTGAAAAGCGCTATACAAATAAACTTGACTTGACTTGACTTGACTTGACTTGACTTGACTTGACTTGACTTGACTAGGCAGGGACTGGTCAGAATGGCGTGATTGGACACTCATTCCCAAAGTGTTTCGACGCAGCTCGAGTTCCTGAAAGGGAATGTAACTAGGTTACGTATGTAACCCTAGATCCCTGAGGCAACGAGAGCTGCGTCAACATGCCTTGCAGCGCTTACCTTTTCCATTTTTTAGAAGTTAATGTCACCACCCTCGCTCACCCATTTTGGAGCTTTCTGGTTTACACAACGTCGCCCGCCAATGATGTAATGACTTGCCTATTAGCCGGATTTTACACGTGATTCATTGCATGAACAACGCTCCCAAAGCGTTTTGACGCAGCTCTCGTTCCCTCAGGGAACTAGGGTTACATACGTAACCTAGTGAAGTTTTCCACTAAAGATAAAGTAAAGAAGTTTGGGCTTCAACATGTACTTAAATAAAAAGTAAATATTACTATTACCTGTTTTAGTGTCACGCTGGTAACTGACATCATATTAATATATAATTACAAAATAATTTCTAATTTTGTTGCCTAAGAGAAAATATGATGATGATCAGGTGCTCAGAAATGTTTAAATCACTGACTCCTTCTTTTTTGTCAATGTAACCCCATATTACTTGTTGCCTTCTGACTTGCTCATTGTTAGCTTTGTAAACTAGCCTACATCTGTGATGCACAATATCCAGGAAATTATACACCAGTGGTAGGTTGAAAAACCCACGCCATAATGAGAAAAAGGTTGATAGCAGAAAACAGGAAAAAATATTGATTGTGTCACCAAATAGATTAAAACTAAAGTAATGAGCCTGGTTAGAAAATGTAAGAAGTAGAAAGTACAGTGTTAAATATCAGAGTGAAAGTAAAAAATAAATATTGAAGTAAAATACTGATACCAGAAAAGTCTACTTAAGTACAGTAATTAAGTACTTTCCTTCTCTGGTTTCTGTACTGCAAATGCACTAGTGGAGCACTTAATTTGAAAACAGAGGACATGGTATGGAAATAAGCTTGACAATTCATATTAAAAAAAGTTATATAGTACTTTTTTAGTACTATCTGAAAAAACTGAGGAAACAAAGTTTAAATGTGCAATCTGTGCACATTTAAACTTTGTTTCCTCAATTTTTTTTTTTATTAATTTTGCAACATGTTCATTCCTTATTCAGTGGCTAGCTTTACAAGGATATGACATAATATAGAAATTACTTTCATGCATAATGAGCGGCGAGATTGAGATGGTTTGGACATGTGCACATGAGGGACATCGGGTATATCGGTAGGAGAATGCTGAGGATGGAGCCACCAGGCAGGAGGAAAAGAGGAAGACCAAGGAGGAGGTTTATGGATGTGGTGAGGGAAGACATGCAGGTAGTTGGGTTGAAAGAGGCAAATGTAGAGGACAGGGGGGTATGGAGACAGATGATCCGCTGTGGTGCCCCCTAATAGGAAGAAGAAAATGTTCTAGAAAAGTCTTATGTGTTTTTTTTTTTGTAAGTCTTATGTGTTTTTGTTTTTTTCATAGCATACAGCAGTAAATGAGTACTGATTTGTGGGGTGTCACTCAAAAAAGAGATAGGTCCCCTTTGTGCTTGGTTCTTCTCAAGATTACTGAACCATATTGTCTTTGGAAGATTTTTCTTCATCTCCTGTTTACACATTAAAGATTGAAATCTTAATCCATATCCAGATTTTTGGCTTTTTGACATGACGATGTCTACTGTGAAAATTTTAAAGAATGCATTTAGTCAAAAATTAATGAGGTGAATTTAATGTTGATATTCCTTGTCCTTTTGGAAAATTAATAAACCTAGAAGGAAAACTCTGCTTCTAGCAACAAGAGAAGCAATGCAAAAAAAAAAAACGTATAGCATAAAACCTATATTTCAGAAAAGATTTCATGAGTCATCCCTTTAAACGTTGATCATTAACCATTAAATGAACCTAGAACAGGAGTGTCCTAAGAGTGTTTTTTGTTTTTCAGAACCAGCAACCATACATTATTTAGTCTGTTTATTCAGTTTGCCATAGTCTTGCCCCCTGTTAAAAAAAAACTTTCAGATAAGACACCCTGCCCTCAAAAAATTCTTTAACAAAAAATTATAATAATACACAGGCCACAAACAGGAACACCTATACCCGTGTTATCCAATTAACCAATCATGTGGTAGGAGCTTAATACATATAATTCCTATAAAGATCAAAAGCAAAGTTTATATTTTTTTGCATCTTGTACTGTAAATCTGTTTTTCTTTTTTTTTTCTTTTATACGTTAAAATGTTGGGAGTGACGAGGATGGACGGGATTAGAAATGAGTTTATTAAAGGGACAGCACATGTAGGACGTTTTGGAGACAAGGTGAGAGAGGCGAGATTGAGATGGTTTGGACATGTGCACATGAGGGACATCGGGTATATCGGTAGGAGAATGCTGAGGATGGAGCCACCAGGCAGGAGGAAAAGAGGAAGACCAAGGAGGAGGTTTATGGATGTGGTGAGGGAAGACATGCAGGTAGTTGGGTTGAAAGAGGCAAATGTAGAGGACAGGGGGGTATGGAGACAGATGATCCGCTGTGGTGCCCCCTAATAGGAAGAAGAAAATGTTCTAGAAAAGTCTTATGTGTTTTTTTTTTTGTATGTGTTGCTCAAGGTTAACAAGAAAATACTACTGTATCTATTCTAAAATAATCTACTCTACCCATGCTAGAATTGAACATCTAAATTAATGCTGCTGTAAAGCTCTGGTCAGATACCCCATGCCATTACTTCTGGCCTACACTGTGTCTATGCTGTCTTCTCTGCTTGAGTGTGGCCTTGTAGTATACAGATAAGCCAATACTCTGTCACTAACAATTATCTCCACAGAGAGCTAGCCAGTAGAGGAAAGTATAATCGCTGCCTCTGGTAATAAGAAATCTCTATTTTGGGGCTATTGTGACTTTGAATATCAGCAGTTATTAAAAGTCTACCTCAATTTACTGAGAATGATTTCCTATGCAAAATGAATTTTAATCCTTTTTTTGTTGTATTGCCCTCCAGCTACGTATATGTTATACTGATTGTGTCTTGTCTTTTGAGAGAACGGAGTGAATAATTTGCTTGTTCAGTTTGATCACGTTCTGGGTTAACTAGGTTCGGCAGGTTAGAAGAACGCATAATTATAATTAAAAGGCTGATTTACTAGGGCTTCACAAGGTGACCCATTGAGGATTTCTATTTACCAATGAATCCAGTAGCTTCAGTAGTAACTTGTCCCAAAGTTAACATGAATCCGTGAGAGAGATACAATTGGTCTTTTATCTGAGTTTTAAATTTAGTAAACAAAAACATCTTCTGGTCAAAATTATGTGCATACCAATATCAAAAATCTAATAAAGCCTTCTCATTTTGGAGCTCCTGAATGTGTAAGGTGAGATTTTTGGTCCACAACTGACACATTAGAGTCACATTTCAGTAGCTTATTCATGATGCTAGTTAAACGGAGTGAGCAAGAATGCTTCAGGTACTTTGTTCATGCTTAAACCAACAACTATGTCTAGAGGCAAGGTTGCAAATTAGATAAATTTTTTGCATAATACTTGAAGATTTAAATATTAGAAATGAAAAAAAAAACAGTGGTGTTCCAAACATATTATAGTATTGGTGTATAAGACAGTAGTATATGTAGTCAAAAGGTTTTTTTTTTTTTTGTATGCTGTAAGCTTTGTGTATGCTGTAAGCCTTGTTTGTCTTTAGAGAAAGCAATATGGCAGGGTTTATAGCTATACTACAAAGTCCCAGTTATTTTTACAGAATTTGCTTTTCATAGGCTTTCATATATATATATATATATATATATATATATATATATATATATATATATATATATATATATATATATATATATATATATAAAATAATATTTTTTTATTCTTGGAAGCAAATACTTTGCAGTTGCTGCTTGTTCGAGGGCCTTCGTTTTTAGGTCTTTGTCTAAATGAAAAGCATGCACAGTTGGATTGAGGTCAGCCTTAAGCTCTTGAGTCAATTTCACTATATGTTTTTAAGCCTTTGGAGCTCAAAATGGAGGGACTATGTGTCACATAATGAAGCAAAAAAGCAGATGCAAGCACAGATATTTTATTTATAGTGTAAGAAGACAAAGTCACAAAAACTGAACCTAACATAATTAGCGACATAAATTCAAAAATCCTCACCTGTGCATGAAGACATGGCCAGTAAAAGACAGCCATGAACAACAAACCATGCAGTGTGAGGTCATACATAAATATAATTGCTAATTAACAGAGTATGTGCAAACAATCATGTGACATGAAACCAAGAGGTGAATTAGCTGATGGGAAATGAGGTTCCTGGCTATAAACCTGACACTATGTGGTTGAAATTCCCAAAGGATTTAGTTTTTTTTTATCCATTGTGGTGGTATACAGAGACAAAGTTATGAAAACTGTCACTGCCCAAATACTGTATCACTGTAAATGATCAATACTACTAAGCCTTTCTGTTTAAATGAGTGATATATCAGCAATTCACTGTTACTGCTGGCCATTTTCTTCTCTCCATTGCCGACCAGAATAGGTTTCCAATAAATTTAGGCTGCCATAAATGCACAGCATACAAGAAGTTGTTGGAATATGTGCCATTGATCCTGTTGGACAAATGGTACTAGTGTGCAAATGAATCAGTGAGAGCAGAGCAATATATCATACTGCATATACTTTCCAATACATCATTGGGTATAGCCCGCCATACATCACTCTGGTTTTAGACTACAGCAAGTCTCCAGGAAGTTCAGGCCCTATTTTTTCTGAGCTGCAGAGAAAATTATTTTACTGTTTTTTGCTAGGACAAATTGAAGCTTGTGTTAATTCATTATTCTGAAACCACATCTAACTAAAGAGTCTACAGCTTAAGTTCCCCTACTTTGCTGGTTAATTCCACTTAGAATATTCCAATCAATGAACAAGGCCCATAAAAAGAAACACAATGCTGTAATTTATCATCACTCCACTCAGATTGACTTAGTTAGTGTTCTTGGCACATCCCTGCATGTGCTTGACTTGCACTTTCCTTTCACTTCAAAAACCAATTGTCTTCTATGGAAGCAGATACACATTTTTTTTAAAGCAAAGCATTTTGCACAAGGTTTAATGACAGGATCTGTTGTTGGAGCACATCATTATAATCAACCAAAGCTTTAAACATGAATTTTAATATAAACACTACTTTTCAGCATATTCTAAATTATTGATTCTACTACTTACTTCTCTATACCTTTTCACAAAAACATCAATCACAATAATTGACAAACCTGCATTATCGCACACAGGGCACATGGACCTGTATAAATCAATACAGTATCTCAATATTAAAGCACTATTTATTGATGATAATTTGATATACATTCACAATATAGACAATAAGGCGTAATGATTTATTACATTTATTTCTGAAAAAAGAATAAATACTGAATCTACTTATCTAATATTTAATAAGCCTGAATACTTTCCCTTCCTAGGTTTGTGCATAGTGACTGCAAACTACAGATTTGTTTAGGTTAAAAGTGTGAGGACTGAAATCGCAATCGCATTCCTATTTTAATATGAAAAATCCATCTACAGTTTTAGCATCTTAGCACCAAACAACTAGTTTTAGGATAAAACAGCTTTGGACTTTGCAAATCAAATCATTACTCAAAGTTCCAATGCCTCAATAATTAACCAGAATGTGTTTTTTTTATTATTATTATTATTGTAGTTGATGCTTGGTGAAGCTGCATTTTGTATGTTGTGCTCTTTCTTTGGAGGCTTACAAATAGTTTTTATGTTCACAAAGGTAAAAGAAAACCAAAGAATACTGAGGAAACCACACTGACAAGTGCAATGGCAAAAAAAAAAAAAAAAAAAAAAAAAGCTACATGCTCTGACTTTGTCATAAAAAAAATCAATGGTGATGGACATTGAAGAGATTTTACATATGAATCGCCCTATATTTGAAAAAAAAAAAAAATGACAAAGTTGAATCTTATTAATACTAATCTACACAATGACCAAAAGTATGTGAACACCAAACAAATGTATAGATGTATGAAAAAAACTGTCCATGTATAGCCTCTACAGAACCATGAATTAATTTTTATTAAATACATTTGTAATGAACTGTAAAAAAAAAAATGATTTCCCCCACTGCACACCATGGCTTCTTGCCCAACATCACCACCTAACAATTTGTACTCTTGTGAATCAATGAGCACAAATCCCCACAGCCACACTTCAAAATCCAAAAGTGTCAACAGCAATAGGGAAACAATTTTATGTTTCATATAATATAAGGGTAAAAGTTATATGGCTACAAAAAGTTATACAATTACTAGCATTCATGAGGGGCAGGACCTCTTTTGCAATTTGGTCGAGCTGACACTTGACACTGCCTTGTGGTTGGTAAAGAGTGTGGAAGTGGGCAGGGACTAATGGGGAAAAGAAGCTTTAACCTGCAGCTGACTCGTACAGCTCAAAACTTGCAGGAAGATTATCGGTAAGCAAAGAAAAAGCATAGAAATTAAGAGTTGCATTTTTTATTCACAGTTTAGCTTATTTTGGGCTTACGTAAATAACTTTACATACTTGGAAACTTTGCAGAAGTCTAATTTATGATACAAATTACTGACAGGGTGATAAAATGGATGTGAACTGACAAAGCATGAACATCAGTCAGGGGACTTTTTTAGTATTAGGTAATTTCTTATTAATATTTAAATTACTTTGATGATCTGAAACATTAAAGTGTGACAAACATGCAAAAAAAAAGAAATCAGGAAGGGGCAAACACTTTTTTACACCACTGTTCAAAAACTTTGACTCATTGCTAATGCCATACCATTACACATTTCTTGTCCATCTGCTCAGGGGTCCCTGGGATAAATGAAAAGAAAAAAAGAAAAACAAATCTCTAGAAGGCTTTTTTTTTTTTTGGCATCCACATGTGGTGATTTTCGTAACTGCTAACAAATGTTTAAAAGCAAATCATTTTGGCACATTATCATAGTGTAAAATCCTTCTGTCAGTAGGACAGAGACCCCTACATAGATCCCCCCCCATGTATCACTATTTTAATATATTTTGTTAAAAGGGGTTAAATGGGAGGGTACTGGAAACATACAGTAAGTCAATATATGCCATTAATTCTGCCAAACTGTCGATTGTGAAATAGAATGAAGAATACTTCTGTGGAACCAGTCTTCCATTAGTTTTATGAGAAAAAAGGGGGGTTTGAAACAGTTCACCTGGCTGATTTCGTGTAGATTCATGCTGATTAACAATGACTGTTGTGTCAGAGTGGAACATCATATACACTTAATACTATATACACACTAAATTTATATGTACAGTTATACTTTAAGTTGAAAGTAAAAAAGCTACAAATTTTAGATTTATACCCAGGTGTCAGGCTGCAGACGCGGAAGCCGATATAGTCCGATCATTGTCCTTTTATTTCAACAACCGTACAACACAAAAACACTCATAAGCCGTTGAAAACAACAAACAAAGACATCCGCTCGATACGCGTTGTCCGCTATGAGTTCGAATGTCCCAAGCATAATCCATAAAGCCTTCGGCAATGAGTAATCCAAGTCGGAAGTGGAATTCGCATATACAGCCGGCGGTCGAGCAGCCACGCAATTGTCCAGCTTGACAATATAACGACCGACAGCCTGTGACTCAAGAACGTGAGTTTATGTAGTCTGATCTTTCATGAGCCACAGCTGTCGGTAATCTTGGGAAGCAGCGTGACTGCTATCGAGGGGGGCGTGGCAGGGTGGATCCCTGACAGCTACAGAGGGGGGCGTGGCAGGGTGAATCCCTGACAGTACCCCCCCCTCCAGGGGCGACACCTGACGCCCCAAAACCCACCTATGCCAGGCGGGCCAGGGCACTCCGAGGAAGGCCTCCTTAGACGCCTGGGAGCAACGGAGGCCTGGTGAGCATCCTCTGCGGAGAGCCGGCATGGAACAACACCTTGCAGGAGGATCCGGAACGGAGCCACGCCCTCGGTGCTGACAGGAGGCTGAGTAAAGCCCCTGGCGGGGATTGAAGCCGGAGCGATCTCCATGGCGGGGAACCGGAACTGGACGCCAACCATGACAATGACCGGGGAGTGGAGGACGTCCCGGGCGGAGACCAGGAACGTCGTACCACCCTCTGAGGCACCTGGAGGACCGACGTCGCCGTCAGAGGGACCTGGAGGACCGACGTCGCCATGCGGGGATCCTGTGGGTGATCCGTCGTCCTGAAGAGGACCTGGGGGCGAGACGTCGCCCTCTGTGGAGCTTGGATGCGATCCTTCGCCCTGCGTGGAGCTTGGATGCGATCCTTCGCCCTGCGTGGAGCCTGGATGCGATCCTTCGCCCTGCGTGGAGCCAGGATGCGATCCTTCGCCCTGCGTGGAGGGCGAGACGTCGCCTTCTGTGGAGCCCGGGGGCGAAACGTCGCCTTCTGCGGGCGCTGGAGACGAGCCGTCGCCTTCTGCGGGCGCTGGAGACGAGCCGTCGCCTTCTGCGGGCGCTGGAGACGAGCCGTCGCCTTCTGCGGGCGCTGGAGACGAGCCGTCGCCTTCTGCGGGCGCTGGAGACGATCCGTCGCCTTCTGCGGGCGCTGGAGACGAGCCGTCGCCTTCTGCGGGCGCTGGAGACGAGCCGTCGCCTTCTGCGGGCGCTGAAGACGAGCCGTCGCCTTCTGCGGGACTGCGGGGCGAGCCGTCGCCTTCTGCGGGACTGTGGGGTGAGCCGTCGCCGTCGGTGGAACCCAGGGGCAGCGGTTCAACTTCCCTTTCGCAGTCCTGGAGCCGGGGTGAGTGCACAGGGAAACCCCTGGGCGTAGGGGCGCTCCTTGGGACCCTTAGGAGCAGATCGGAGCCTACTGAGCAGCCTGGAAATGAGGTGAAGCCTGCCTGGAGATCCACGAGCGGAGAAGGGCTTGCCTGGAGGTCCACGACATCAGTGGAGCTCTCTTTGGGACACTGAAGCGGAGACGAGCTCGTGGGGTCGCTCGGAGGCGGAGACGAGCTCTCGGGAGGAGCCTGGAGCGGAGACGAGCTCTCGGGAGGAGCCTGGAGCGGAGTCGTGCCCTCTTGAGGAGCCAGGAGCTGGGCGGAGCGCTCTGGAGGGACCTGGAGCTGGGCGGAGCTCTCTGGAGGGACCTGGAGCTGGGCGGAGCTCTCTGGAGGGACCTGGAGCTGGGCGGAGCTCTCTGGAGGGACCTGGAGCTGGGCGGAGCTCTCTGGAGGGACCTGGAGCTGGGCGGAGCTCTCTTGGAGGTCCTGGGGCAGAGCCGAGCTTTCCGTGGGCGAGATGTCGCCTTGGAAGGGGCTCTGGGATGTGGCGTCGTCTGGAGAGGGACTCGGAGGAGTCACTTCGCCTTCTGTGACCGGAGGTGTCGGCGCGGCGCTCTCGTGACGACTCTGTGGCGGGAAAGCATGCTCCTGGAGACTCTGTGGCGGGAAAGCATGCTCCTGGAGACTCTGTGGCGGGAAAGCATGCTCCTGGAGACTCTGTGGCGGGAAAGCATGCTCCTGGAGGCTCTGTGGCGGGAAAGCATGCTCCTGGAGGCTCTGTGGCGGGAAAGCATGCTCCTGGAGGCTCTGTGGCGGGAAAGCATGCTCCTGGAGGCTCTGTGGCGGGAAAGCATGCTCCTGGAGGCTCTGTGGTGGGAAAGCATGCTCCTGGAGGCTCTGTGGCGGCGCGGCGCTCTCGTGACGGCTCTGTGGCGGCGCGGCGCTCTCGTGACGGCTCTGTGGCGGCGCGGCGCTCTCGTGACGGCTCTGTGGCGGCGCGGCGCTCTCGTGACGGCTCTGTGGCGGCGCGGCGCTCTCGTGACGGCTCTGTGGCGGCGCGGCGCTCTCGTGACGGCTCTGTGGCGGCGCGGCGCTCTCGTGACGGCTCTGTGGCGGCGCGGCGCTCTCGTGACGGCTCTGTGGCGGCGCGGCGCTCTCGTGACGGCTCTGTGGCGGCGCGGCGCTCTCGTGAAGACTCTGTGGCGGCGCGGCGCTCTCGTGAAGACTCTGTGGCGGCGCGGCGCTCTCGTGAAGACTCTGTGGCGGCGCGGCGCTCTCGTGAAGACTCTGTGGCGGCGCGGCGCTCTCGTGAAGACTCTGTGGCGGCGCGGCGCTCTCGTGAAGACTCTGTGGCGGGAAAGCACGCTCCTGGAGACACTGTGGCGGCGTGGCACGCCCACGGGAACCTCGGAACCGAGCGGCACGCCTGTAGAAGCTCTGTGACGGCATGGTGTGCTCGCCGACGCTCGGAGATGGTGTGGTGCGTCCACGAGAACCCCGGAACACAGCAGCACGCTGGTAGAGACCCTGAGATGAAGCAGCCCTCTCATCAAAACATTGGGGCTGAGCTGCAGGCTCATGGGAGATCCAGCACGGAGCCGCGTGCTCTTGAGAACCTTGGAATGGAGCACCTTCCTCCTCAAGGGGACTGTAGTGGAGATCCACCACCTCTATCCCCAACTTCCCCAGAAGCAGCCCGCTGAATTCGGCGAGTGAGCCGAATTTGCCCCCTTTGGCGCTCCATAGTGAGCTGGCTTTGGCAAGAACTTCTCCAGACAGGAGGGAAATACAGAGGGCAATCTTGGCTCGTTCGGAAGGAAACCGGGAACTGTTAACAGCCACATACTCGCCGATGCCTTGCAGAAATCCGCCCAATTCGTCTTTTTTCCCAGAGTAACGAGCCGGTAATCCCCTCGCGCTCTCTGAGGGGCGTGGCGCAGCCGCGCTCTCATGATCCGGCTTCTGTGGATCTGAACCGCGAGAAGCGGCACTGAGCTTCCGGAGGAAATCCGAAGCCGGGTTCAGCTGCCGATCCGTTGCGGTCGGAATCGCGGAATGGCGAATCCGCGTTCGGTATAGGTCGCTCGTTCTGTCAGGCTGCAGACGCGGAAGCCGATATAGTCCGATCATTGTCCTTTTATTTCAACAACCGTACAACACAAAAACACTCATAAGCCGTTGAAAACAACAAACAAAGACATCCGCTCGATACACGTTGTCCGCTATGAGTTCGAATGTCCCAAGCATAATCCATAAAGCCTTCGGCAATGAGTAATCCAAGTCGGAAGTGGAATTCGCATATACAGCCGGTGGTCGAGCAGCCACGCAATTGTCCAGCTTGACAATATAACGACCGACAGCCTGTGACTCAAGAACGTGAGTTTATGTAGTCTGATCTTTCATGAGCCACAGCTGTCGGTAATCTTGGGAAGCAGCGTGACTGCTATCGAGGGGGGCGTGGCAGGGTGGATCCCTGACAGCTACAAAGGGGGGCGTGGCAGGGTGAATCCCTGACACCAGGTGAAAAAGAAATATACTTAAGTTGTAATTTTTTGGATTCACTTATTATATTTTTTATTATACTATACTAAGTGCATATTAAATGTGTTATTTTGGAACAACTTCAAGTATATTAAATGATAATTAAGCTATGATTAAGATAAATTTAAAGATAATTGCAATATATTTTAATATACTTAGTTGTGTTAAAATGGAACAACTTTATGTATATTTAGTGTAATTTAAGTGTACTTTTTAAAATTATATTTATAATATATTTTAATTCTATACTTGAAGTACAGTTGGAATATACTTTAAAGCTTCAAATTAATGTGTTCCCAGTATATTTACATCATAACTAGGATTGTATTAACAGATTTGATAAATCATTCAGAATTATATTATTATATTTTTATTGTATAAAATAAATACAGTGCAATATACACCTTTAGTACAAAAAAACATTCAAAATTCTATCAAATGCACACAGTCTTAGAAAACTCAAAAACTTTAATTTACTAATACTACTAATTTACTAATCTTCTGCACAAACAGCTAAAATGTACTAAAAAACCAAGTGCAGAAGCAAAGTGCATTTTCAAAAAACAAGCAAATAACAAAAACACAAAAAAGCAAAAACAGTGGTAGAACGGACACTATTTAAAACAAACATAAATCAACCATATCCTCCCGGTGCAGGGCCACTTTTCTTTGAACAGGCCTCTGTTACATTTTCTGTGAATGAGGGCTTGCACCTCAGACAGTGTGGTACTTGGAAATTCTTTTATTACAGTGTCTGTGAAAAGATAAAAAGAAACTTTTTAAAACAAAAGCAAAGTTTACTCATTTTTCAAGACGATAAAGAAAATGTTCTACATTGCACACATTTTTAAATCTTAATTCTAACATGATTAGACATGAAATATAAAATATTCATGTAAATATAGAATAGGAGTTTATATATAATTTTTTTTAAATAGCAAAAACATTAAGTCTTGCTGAACCATTATGAGGTCTACACAGAAACCTGCTCATGTTTTATAACTAATAATAACTAATAACATGCCTAGTATTTATTCAAGAAGTTAAAGAAAAAGTATAAAATGCATGAATGTTGCATTAAAAAAAACATTGATATTCATGAAAAATTCATCACTTTCATTGATTTCACTGCAAACATCGTCTTGACAGTCAGCTTGCATAAAATGCATAAAAATTACAATTACCACAGTTGAACTTTATGGAAATGAATATCAAAATTATTTTGGGAACAGTGGCGCTATAAACACAATATGACAGGTTTAAAACTTCGGCCAGATGAGAGCAGGTTAAACTTAAAAATATAACAAACGTTAATTTTTTATAATCAGTGATTTCCACATTGACTGTGATGAAATATACATAAATATTTATTATGCCAAGAGAGACTATAATTCTGATTATAAATAAAGAGGTGGGAATAGAGAAAGCACTGGGAAGGGGCAAATAGAACAGGCCCTCATAATAATGGATCAGGCATAAACATGACAGCGAAGCTGACAACCAACTTCCTGTAAACAATCCGTTCCACTGAGTTGAGCTGCAAGAATTCTGTCAGTGCTCGTCTGAATAATAGGCCATGTTACATGGCACATTGCAGTCCAAGGGCAATGCATAGGAAACTAATTTCTCTTCTCCTCTGACAGTGTGGGCTGTTTGTTTGTTTATCTGCTGAAACGTGATGATGAAGCCTGTGTTGGTGGTGCATGGCGGCGCGTGGGCCATCCCCGACATGTTGGCTGAGGCATCCGTGGTGTGGACTGAAAGCTGCTGCTCGGGCAGGGAATGACATTCTAAAATGCAGGGGGTGTGCACTGGATGCTGTTGAAGTGGCCGTGAAAGTGATGGAGGCAATCCAGTCTTTGATGCAGGTCAGTAATATTATTTCAGTGCTAACAGGATGTTTAATGAATTTAAACACCATCAAAATGTGTCTTTTCCTACTCTCAGTCATCAGCAGTACACAGAATGCTTACGGATATAAATACACAAATGCCTTTGATATGAGTAGGTCCTCCTGTGTTTTAGGTATTGAAACACTGTGTTTCAGGAAGTGAAACCCTGGTTTTTAAAGCAAAAAAATAGGAATTTCAATGTTTTATTCACAGGTCAAAATGTCCTAACATAATTTGTGGTATAAATAAATATTTTATACAAATAATTTTGTATTTCCTAAAAGCTGCTGACAAAGAATGGGGTCAAACAATACATTTAAACATGTTTCAACTAACACCATTTTTCTGTTTGCTTGATTTTGGATTTACCACCTGAAGAGTAACCTGTAAAACTAGGCTGTACACTATTCTGTCTTCCTTTAAAACTGGAAATTGGACCGTGTTTCACTACTAATTTGCTGTTAATGATTATCCTGAGAGTAGAAAGAGAGGTCCTCGAGTATTCATCAGATTACAGTGAGCCAGCAGGGAGCAAATAAGACACTTCATTAACGCAACCTGTCTGTCAGGATCTATCTCATTTGCGACTAAGAACTGCCACTACAGGTGAAATGGCAGAACCTCATCATAGCAGAGACGCAAAATCAGCACTTCACAAGGGGATCGGTTAATACACTGGAGTAGCACACTCTGCTCCAGTGAATAAAATGCTGATCAATAGATGACTAATGTAGTGATCTGATAATTAGAGAGAAGACACACATATAGTAAGGTGTGAATAGGTGGGGTGCACTTATGTCCCAAGGAAACCTGGCTTTTTAAAGCATGGTGAATGCACATATGATGCAGTTTAAAGACTTGTTTTGTTCGGAAAAATAAAATAAAATTATATTTCCGAAATAATGTTGGGAAAAAAATCATTTAAACAACATTTTTGGTATGCCTTGTTTAAGAAAATTGTATGAAGTCAGACTAAACAGACGAATATTTTAAATGTATATATCAAACCCTAGAGGTACTGTAGAGTTGTGGTCTCACTTCTCTGGTTTTCAATCTAGTCCCATTCTCAACCTAATACTTGATAATCTCCTAGATGTTTGGCTATGATGATTATTAGGCATATGTCATGGAAGAAAAGAACCTGAGGTGTTTGGATACAGATCACACCAGAAGAAAACCTAGTTTTTCTGGAAAACAGTGTAATATCTGTTACATACTATTTCCTGAGAGTTTAATTTAATTAATTATAACAGTTGCATCAGTGCAGTGCAAATCATTTAGTTAAACTAGAACCTAGAACATTTTAATTAGTTTTGCTTCTAGGCTTCTTTCAGATGGAAACATTGGGAGCTAAAGTGTGTCAAAGCATACACCTTTTCACCCTATACTTCTGTGCACAGCTCTGGAATTGGGGTCTATCAGTATATAAGTCAAAACCTCCTCTGAGAGTTTGCTCAGATTATAGTAGTTACCCTCATCTCTCCCAACAGGCTTAAATTGCCTGAGTACATCCCACTTAAACACTGAGAGGGTAAGGAAGTCCAAGCCTAAAGGTTGGGGACTTAATTTCTCCTCCTCTCTTCCCACCAAGAGAAAGTGCATAGCCAGAGGTAGAACTGAGATTAAGCCTGCTGAAAACACAGGTGTGCTTGTGTGGGGCGGTGAAGTGAGCAGTCGTTCTCCTCTGAGTGATGGTGTAACAGACTCGAGGGGCAGTGTTGCTGTCTTGTTGTAGGTCATGGCGCTGTTCTGAATACCGATGGAGAAGTGGATCTGGATGCCATCATCATGGAGGGAAAATCATTGAGTGCTGGGGCTGTTTCTTTAGTTAGAAACATTGCTAACCATGTTAGCCTGGCCCGTGCTGTGATGAAAAAGGTGCAGTTTTTACTATTTATTTATTTGTTGTTGTCTTTTTATTATATATTATATTTATTTATTAATATATTATTTTAATAAATTAGCAATCAAAAGGAAGCAATTAAAATGTTATTTTGTTCTTTGTGCTCACATTCAATTGGCTGTTATCCTGCACTGACCTGCAGAGCCATAATTAAAAATAAAGATCTGCACTTTGGTCAATCACGTCAAAGAATATCTTGCCAAATGAAAAACTGCCTAATATAAAAAAAAATATATAAAAAAATTTTGATAATGAAATTGACAAATAAAAAAATACTTAAAAGAAAAACATCATACAACTTTCTCTACAGAAATACACAACAATCAGCAGCTATTAAATAGTGCTGCCTGAAATGCAAATCCCAGGTTTATTTTAATGTACTTGTTTTTATAGAGATATTTTGTATATTGGTTACATTATGGCAGGCATTTAGAATCTATGCTTACTGTTCGCTTTATTGGGAACCTATACACTTGAGAATTTATGCAGATTTCTATCAACCAATAATGTGACAGTAGCACAATGAATAAAATCACACAGATACAGGTAAAGAAGTTCAGTTGATGTTTTGTTCAGACATCAAAATAAAGGGTGATCCTTGTACTTTTTATGCATAAATGTTGGTGCCAGGAGGGCTGGTCACCTGGGAATTTCACACAGAACAGGCTTGAGTTTATAGAAAATGGTGTGGTAAACAAAAAACATTTTATAAGCAGAGGGTCTACAAACTGAAATGCTGTGTTTCTGAGAGCGATCAGATGAGGGGAATAGACTGAATTTGAGCCATCAGGAAGTCTACAGTAACTCGTTACAGTTGTTCTGCTCACTGCGACTGTACTTACTGTAAAGCTCAAAACCAGCCTGTTGATCTCTCAGAATGCACACATCAAACCTTTTTATTCTTTCCATGAACAGGTGACTATTTGATGTTATTAGAAGGAGTCTTCAGTGTTGGTGCTTTAAAATTTCCAATTGGGGCAGGGTATAGGTTTTTCTTATTTAACAAGATATTTGTATAGCTGCTTTTAATAACAGGAACTTACAGCTTTGGCCATTTCACAGATTTGTTGTGAATCTTAATGATTAAAGTTTATGGCATGTTGTGATTTGATATAACATTGAAATACTTCATTATGAAATAGAGTCTGTATCATATCATCACATTGTTGAGAATTTTTCTCTAACACCACTCCTGCTTGTGTTTTATAGCTTACATGAATCATATGAAATAACTTTGTTTATATTCAAGTTGTTCTTTCTTGCCAATATGTTTTTGTGCAACGCTTCACTTCACCCACCATCACTCTAAGACCTCTGTTGGACACCATATGTTTATCCTGATTTGCCAGCTGAAGCTAAACTTCGAAAATGGAAAATGATAAGAAGCAGCACTGTAGTGCTGCCCTCAACAGCTACGTAGAATGTAAATCACACATACAAAGCAAAATTCTGTCCAGCTTTTTCAAGTCTTTGGAGCAGATTATATTGGTTGAAAATACATTAATGTTTTTTTTTCTTTTATATTCCCAAAAAAATTCTAAGGCATTTTTTTTTTTTTTTTTTTTACATTTCACTTTGACTCCTTAAGACATGGCATTTTCTTCTGCAGCTTTGAGATGATGAAGTCAAAGGGAGGTCAGTGCTTGGCTGATTTTCAGATTGATTTCAATCAGCACTCTTTGTAATGCTGAAAATGGGAAGTCTTATAATGCGAATTTGGCTCGCACACAGAGCACAAAGGCTTGACTGATCAAGTGCACAGCTTTTTTCTTTTTTTTTTCCATACTGCAGCTTTGTAAGAGAAATGTGTCTTAATGGCAAGCATATTGTATAACTCCTACTACCTTTCTGGAATAATCATTTACTACCAGTGAAAATTTTTATGGTTGAAAAAAGAGAGATTCATTATGTTATCATGAAGCACAGAAAAATTATTTATTTATGCTATGTCATTTTAAGGTAAAATCATCAGGCAGACATTTGGCACCAAATTTAGTTGAGCAATATTACAGTAGATTATGCTTTCAGAGTGTAGAGACCAAATTTATTACACTTTTCTATGTGTGAATTGTTAGCTTTTTTTTTTCATTGTAACCTCTTTTTATGCTGCATACGATTATGCTTTTGAAATATTCGCCAATAGGACAAAATAAACAGCCTCTATTAACTTGCTTTCACACCTCTGATACACAAATTTCACCTTTCATTGTAGCAGACATGAGCGAAACAAGAAGCCGCTCTTACAAGAGAATTGATTAGACGCAGTACCTGTGTTGACTCCCCCGAAAGACCTTGGCCTTACCAGGGTTTGGCGGCACTGTTTAATAAGCCAAATTAAAAATTCATCAGTCTGTGATCAATGCAGCGAATGAGCTTCACTGAGCTCATGCTTTTGCCTGTGATCTGCACTGCACTACACATGACAGAGAAAAATGACATTAATAAACACTTTAATATTTAAGAAGTTTCCCAAGCTGGAACGATCTTGTGTCTTGGTTTTATTTAAAACAGAAAGATAAAAAATAAAGTAGTATTGTGCCACATTTGCTCATTTTGTCATGTGTTTAAGACAGTATTACCACCAATTTAGAGACAAATAGACAGTAAAAATTTATAGTTCAAATTTTGGTTTAATTCTTTACTTTATATTATCCTTTGCCTTTTTACAGAAATATACTATTCCTTTAATAGGGTATATTATTGTTTCTTAAGTTATTTTTGATGAGTGACTTTAAAGAGCAGTGCAACAGACAGAGAGAGTAATAATTAATAAACAAGCTTCAGTTAGTTCAGAATGCGGCAGCCAGAATTCTCACAAGGTCAAAAAAATATGACCACATAACCCCGATCTTATCGTCCCTACATTGGCTTCCGGTTAAGTTTCGAATAGACTTCAAACTACTGCTACTCACTTATAAAGCACTAAATGGTTTGGCTCCCATGTATCTCTCCAGTCTTTTAACACGCTACAATCCGTCACGCTCCCTGAGATCTCAAAACTCTGGGCTTCTAGTAGTTCCTAGAATAGCAAAGTCCACTAAAGGCGGTAGAGCATTTTTACATTTAGCTCCTAAACTCTGGAATAGTCTTCCTGACAGTGTTCGGGGCTCAGATACACTCACCCAGTTTAAGTGCAGATTAAAGTAGTAGATGCCAAACTCGCAAACATCCTGAACCATCTAGAGTGCAGTTTTCACTATTTATTTATTTGTTGTTGTCTTTTTTTTTTATTATTATTTTAATAAATTAGCAATCAAAAGGAAGCAATTAAAATTTTATTTTGTTCTTTGTGCTCACATTGAATTGGCTGTTATCCTGCACTGACCTGCAGAGCCATAATTAAAAATAAATATCTGCACTTTAGTCAATCACGTCAAAGAATATCTTGCCAAATGGAAAAACTGCCTAATATAAAAAAATATATAAAAAAAATTTGATAATGAAATTGACAAATAAAAAAATACTTAAAAGAAAAAAATCATACAACTTTCTCTACAGAAATACACAACAATCAGCAGCTATTAAATAGTGCTGCCTGAAATGCAAATCCCAGGTTTATTTTAATGTACTTGTTTTTATAGAGATATTTTGTATATTGGTTACATTATGGCAGGCATTTAGAATCTATGCTTACTGTTCGCTTTATTGGGAACCTATACACTTGAGAATTTATGCAGATTTCTATCAACCAATAATGTGACAGTAGCACAATGAATAAAATCACACAGATACAGGTAAAGAAGTTCAGTTGATGTTTTGTTCAGACATCAAAATAAAGGGTGATCCTTGTACTTTTAATGCATAAATGTTGGTGCCAGTTTAACTGACAACATCCAGCTCCAGTCACGTCCCACCTCATGAAGATTATGGACTTTAAAGTAGTAGATGCCAAACTCGCAAACATCCTGAACCATCTAGAGACGTACCAGTGCCAATTGGATCCCACTGCATGTGTGGAGTTTGACATTGGACTTGAAGTGTTTAAAGGCTCTGGCATGGAGAAGCTGATGCTGGATCTGTGATGATCACAAATGTTGAGCTCAGTAGCTCCTACTTTTATACCAAAGACTGTTGAAAGAACATTTACTTATAATCTTATACTCCAGTGCTCATGTTAGTTCTCACTCTCCAGTGTTCCGTATTGTTGAAAGATTTATGATCAAACTCTTGATGTCACCCAAATGAGGATGGGTTCCCCTTTTGAGTCTGGTTCCTCTCAAGGTTTCTTCCTCATTACATCTAAGGGAGTTTTTCCTTGCCACAGTCGCCATGGCTGCTCATCAGGGATAAATGCACACCATTCACCTTGACTGTTGATTTCTGTAAAGCTGCTTTAAGACAATGTCTGTTGTGAAAAGCGCTATACAAATAAACTTGACTTGACAAACTTGAGAGAGTAAAACAAGGTTCAAATGTCAGAGACAAGACAGACACAAAGACAGTGGACAAGGTGTTTTTTTTCTTGTGCCAAACAACATATAAAAAAAAGCAGCTTTATTTTTTTCTCAATTTCTTTTGGCCCACAAGAGTTGCAAATTCATGGCTTAAAGGTCACCTAGATAAAGATAGAGTGAAAATAACGTTGAACAGATGTGTATGTACTGATTGTCTTTCACATCTCATGTCCATCCCTTTTCAGTGAATTTACCTTTTCTGCAATGTAATGAGAAAGATTTTAAAGTGTGTCTGGATTGGTGAAGCAAGGAGTCAAAACTCTTAAATAGAATTAACTGTACCACTTCTGAAATACAATGAAATATTTCTGATTTTCTGTATTTGATGTGTACGCCAGTGTTACTACAAGCTTATCAGTGATGCTCACACAGCCTGTGTTACTGCAGTGGGAATCATTTCAACATACAGGCCAACTTTAATGATAATGTTTGAATTTCTGTAACGTGATGGCTGAATTTATCGAAGTTATTCATTAATTATCTTCAGCAATCATTTTGCCCTCATTAGTGCTGTAGTTGATCATATTAGACATGAAGTACAGTATGAATACACTTGGATGTTGTCAGTTAAACCAGGGTCAGGTTAGGTTGAAACCTGGACATGTTAGGTTGAAAAGTTGCATTAATGTGTCATTTATGTAATGTACCATAAATTGTAGTATACAGTGCTTAAGGTGTTTGGGCATGGTTAATTCCACATCTAAAGATGTGGAGATGATTTTTACAACAGAGTCTATCACTTCGAAGCAATAACTACAAAAAACTGTAGCTCTAAGACAAACATTTCATAATTAATTTAAATTCAGTAAGTTGCGTAATGCAGTCCTATTAAAAGCAGCATGTTGGCACAGTTAATTGTATTAGTTGAATGTAATAATATGCCTTATCACTTTTGCTTGCAAAATAATTAACAGCAAGCATGTCTTTTCTTGTTTTTCTATTTTGGGTTCTCCAGACCGAGCATATCATGTTGACAGGTCGAGGATCGAATCTGTTTGTAGAGAGCATCAGTGTTCCTACAGGCTTTGGTGACTGAGGAGGAGAGGAAAGAGTGGCAGCACAACAAGAAGTACACTGTCGGTGTCAGAGAGCTTTTTAACTCACAGTGGTAAGTAGCTCTCTGTTTGAGAGCTTGTTTGTGAGTAAGCCAAGTATCGAGGGTAGAGTTAATCCCATTTCATTTCAGTGAAAACAAAGAAGTAAATTAAAGCAATTTGTCAAAAATACATCACAAAATGTATCTGTGTGGGTTATATTATATATGGTGAATTGAAAGCTGGTGCTGTAACAAAACAAATAATTCTATATTAGAAGAATAATGGCTGCAAAGTTGCAGAAAAAGTTTTTTTAGATTTTTAGATATAAAATTTAAAGGGATGTCAATGCTGGCTGTTGTTAGGCACACTATTTTTGTGATTATAGTGATGGACATCTTATGATGTTTTTTTGTTTTTTTATGTTTGGGCAGATGTTTTTGGGGGGGAAAAAGTCTTGTCTTCTGTATCTTTTCTTTCAGATTTCTTCCTCTAGGCATTTAAATAGTAAGTTGATTTTTTTTTAACTGCTGCTCTCTAGTTTAATGTTTGTATCCATTTCCATGTTTTTAGGAGCTTATATTCAGCATATAGGAAAGGTTATCCTACTGGCAAGTACATTTATTAAACAAAGTACCTAATATAACTCTAATCTTGGGTTTATTTAAGATGTGAAAGTATCTATGTGTCTTGCTCACATTTAAGAATTATTTGATTATTTTTCCTGTCATTATTCCTCAGTATGGTTTTATTTGTGATTAGGTCTGTAGTTCAACTGTGAATGGCGATACAATAGCTGCTACAATAGCAATTTATTATTGTTAGTAATATATATATATATATATATATATATATATATATATATATATATATATATATATATATATATATATATATATATATATAAATATATGATTAGAGTGATTAAAGAAACACAAAACACAACAGAATGAAAACATAAAAAAATGACTTTTATAAATGAAGCGAAACAGTGATTCTGGTCCCTGCTGCATTCCATAAATCACACCTGACACCCAGCACATCTTATCATGATAAGAGTGAGGAATTTATATCTGGGACTGTAACAATGATGTGTATTATAATAATTGAAGCTGATTGGAAAGAAATTCAATATAAAGTGACTTAAATTGTTTCCACCAGCTTCCAGAACAGTTTAACTGTGTACTGACACAGATTCTAGGATCTGCTAGCTAAACTCAATTTTCCCAAAATACATAAGAATTGATGTTTCAAAAATAATGATAAGGATGATTATGATGAAGAAACTATCAAATCATTCACCAAGAACTTTAAAACAAAGAGTACTGTTTTAAAATTCTTCTTCTTTTTCTTTCAAACATTCATGAAACACAAAATCAGAGCAGGACATTTGACCAGAACATGAGGGTTAAGGCAATGCATCTAGATCAGGGTAGCACTGTTCCTGTCACCTCTGCTTCCCGAGGAGGTGAGGTAGAGGAGGCTCAGTCGTGGTGGAGTGTAACCTCAGACCCTCTGGGAGCCAGTAAAAATAGTGCCGAGAGGGTGTTAAGTGACAGCTGGCTGAGCTACAACCTTTCATCCCTCCCTACCGCACCTCTATTATTGATGACCTCCCTGCGCTCAGCCACACTGCTGTCACTGGGCTCTTTAATACACAGCCCTTGGAACACAATTATCCTGCACCGTCGTTTAGGGTGATTATGCAGCAACCTTCTGCCCATACCGCCTGACCCTGCTCATATATTACACCAGGCCCAGTGCGATGGCACATAGAGCAGATTTTAATGCAGTTATCATGTTTTGTTGTTCTGGATCATAGTGTAATCATAGTGTATTATTATTAATGCATATGCACATGTCTTATATTTAAAAGTGTAAAAATGTATGATTCTGTAACGGTGTACTTAAATAAGAAATTAAACGTAATGTAATGTTTTATAATAGTAAATGAGGGAGTGAACTTATAGTTTAGAATTTATTATTGATTGTTTTATTGTTTTTTTTTTATAATATTTAAATTTAATGTTGTGTAACATTTGAAGTAAATTATATTTTACTTTCAGTTACAATTATAGCAGCTATAACAGTTCCCTTACCAGCTCATAATTTTCCTATCCGTTTTAAAAGTAGATTTTAAAAACACACCTTTAAACCATAGCTTTCCAGGGGCAAAATAGATACTGACTATTTCAATGCGCTGACAACTGAGACTCTCATCACAGAATATTTTTTATTAGTTTATTTCTAGCCTTATATTATTAAGACCACACAAGTTTCTGTGAATAAGCAGTTACTGCAGAAATGATACTGAGCAAATGAAACTAAACCTTAATATGTTAAATTACAACTGCAATCATTGTAAAAGCCTATTCAAGAAAATGAATCAATACCGTCTGACAGATTAGATCAATCAACAGTGTTATGGTGCAACTGTTATTATACCTTATGTTCTTACCATTATTGCTGTATTAAAATAATAGCTTAGTTTACAGACATCAGTCACTGATATAATAATGTATAAATGTGCATGTGGTATGTCATGTATGTGTAAAATCTTAGCTACAGGTATTACTCCAATGCACTGCGTAAGAAACTGAGCAGGACAGCTTTCAAATGACCTGTTTCATGCCCTATTAATACTGTTTATTAAACTGTTTGAAAAGATTGACTACCTATTTTTATAATTCTATACGGTTTGAAATACAGGCTTTACACAGTCTTTAAATACAGCATTACACAGCTCTTAAATGCTGTTTTCCCCAAAGCTGCTAAGCCTGATCCAGCTTTTGCTGGCGATTTTAAAGGAGTAATCTAGTTCTTGTCAAAATTGATTGATGCCTCAGGATTCTGTGCCAGATGAATCTGACAAATATGCTTCATAAGAAAACTGTTTGCTTCCTGGTTTTTTTTGCCACTTTTGGATTTTGGATGTTACAGCTGTCAGTGGAGCTGGATCACTTGTCCTTATTGACGATTGTAAATAGGATGAGTTTAAAATGTACAGACACGACTTGACTGTTCAGGTTCAACCACATGGCTCAAAATGTGGTTGATTGTGTTTCACCTTGTAGCCAGGGCCGCTGGAAGTAATTTTGAACAGGGGGTGCTGTGAATTTTATTTATTTATTTATTTATTTATTTATTTTTTGACAAAAAAACCTATGAGCCTATGGGCCTATTTAGAATACATTTTAAAAAATAACATAGGGCTGTGACGATGGCACTTTTTTTTTTTACCACCGCGGTGGTAATGGACCAAATACCAGCGGTGTTGCGGTGGTTGGGGGGTTGTTTTGAAATAATAATAAAAAAAAACAAAAGAACAGTTTTATATTTCCACACAAAGACGCGTTATAGCCTACCGCTCTGCGCTTTGAGAGGGATGTGGAACACGAGCAGGAAAGAGACCACCGATCTCTTTTTCTGATATCTTCATGTTGTTGTAAAAGGTACGAAGAGCTAATTTTATCTTCCACAAGGGCAAGGCATTTAGGCTATGTTTGCGCGCTGCCAGAGAAAGCCAAACTAAAATCACCCGCGCGTGTGAAACGCGCTTTACAAATGAACTTGAAAAATCAATATCATTAAAATAATCAAAATAATTAAATTAAAATCCAAAATACACTTAATAGCCTACGTGTGTCAAAATCATTTCCTAAAATATCCATAAGGAATTTATAAATTGTGCAAAATATTTTTAATAGGCCTTTAATATTTTTAAATCTCTCCCTCGCCTATAGGGGGTGCTGCAGCCCCCCAGCACTCCCACTTCCTGCGGCCATGCTTGTAGCTGAACAATGAATTGGAGCTGGAGAATCTGCTTTGTACTGCCAAAAACAATTGAAACGATGAATGTGATTTTGATTTGCACTGTGATCTGGCACAACTGGGATATGGGATTTTAACCATATTAATTCTCTGTCCTTCCTATAAGTATGAGTCTTGCAGAAGTTCTTATGAGTCTTGAAGTATTGAAGGTAATTGGGAAAGTATTTAAAAAATGTCAATAATTCCTACACTATTGCTGTATTGCTGACCTACAACTGGATTCTTCTTTTTCTTCTCCTTGTCCAGCAGATGTTCATTTTGTGTCCTGTCTACCACTTTTGTGACTGTAAATATTACACTTGTAATCTGCTACGTTTAGATGGTGCATATAATATTCATTATGGTAGATCAATAGATTTTAACTTTAACATTCTAAAGAAGCCACAGAAGGATTAGAAATCTCTTTAGGCCAAACTAAAAAAAAAATTTATAATTTTCAGACATTTTTGAGCATGTTATTTGAGTGAGATTCCATCCATTCACACCCTTCATTCTATATCTTTACCAATATCAGAGTGTGCTCTCTTGGGCTACACCTTTCAAAATAAGAGATGATGTCCAAAGTTTTCTTCACACTTTGGAAAGTAAATCTTTTCTCACCCTGCTCTAGATATTGATAGACAATCCTTGGCAGGATATGGGGATATGTTGAAGAAATTCAAAGAAGATGATTTGAGATAAAGATATAAATAATTCAATCTATTGCACAAGGTGCACTTGTTTTAAATGACATGACACTGTATAATTTAATAATTGAAAAAAGTATATATATTTCAGACTTGTCTAATTTCACAGTGGCTATGACATAGTTGGAGCAGTGGCTCTGTGTGTATTTGGGAATGTTGCCTGTGCAACTTCGACTGGAGAAATCCAGAACAAAATGGTGGAAAGAGTTAGAGATTCTCCTTTCATTGGTGAGCTGCTTGACCTTGCAATTTATATTTACTTTGTACTTTATGATTGCATTTGTGTGATACATGCTTTATCATGAAGTCAAGTTAATTATGCATAGGTATTTTGTGTGTGTGTGTGTGTGTGTGTGTGTGTGTGTGTGTGTGTGTGTGTGTGTGTGTGTGTGTCGGAGATAAGACTCAGGTGGATATACAGACAATAGAAGTGGTGCTGTGTCCTGCACTGGCCATGGCGAATCTATTCTGAAAGTCACCTTGGCCAGGCTAATCCTCTTTCACATGGAACAAGGTACTGATTGATCATTTTCTTTCCCTGTTGGATCTTTGAATCTCCAGTTTGCAGCTCATCTAATCCCTAAAACTGATGTTCAATGTGAATCCAAGGTTTATCTAGCTAGCACATTTAGGCATTAGACTGATTGACAGAAAGTGAATATAACACGTTGGGACAAATGAAAGGAAACACCTGACACGAGTCAGAAGCTAAATCAATTCCGTGAGTGTCATGGAACTCGATCTGGTGTGCAGATAGAAGAGGTGATAAATCACTGGACACAATACTCCCCAGGTAGCCAGCCTAGATAAATGTCTTTGTATCTGGGGCCTCACATATAGTTGGATCATAAGAATATAAAATATTGCATATGCCAGGTTTCATGCATTTTTTGAAGGTATAAAAATAAAATTGGCATGGATGGTAGAATACAAACTTTTATTCTTCTTAAATCTTGAGATAGCTAATTTGCTGTTAAATATTAGAGCAGAAAAATCTTATTATAATTATTTTATTATCTTATGCCTGTTATGACTGGTTTCATTGTGTAGAAAATCTAGAAATTCTGCTGCTGAAAAACTGCAGAACTGAAAAACTGTTAATTAAAAAATGTCAAGCACTCAGATGTGTGCAGTTACATTCAAATCGAATGACAATTAGCACTATTAATATAGCAAATGGTGAAATTAAAAGATCAGGTGATTTATTGAAGCATGAAGATGACTGTCTTATGTGCTGATTAAGAACCCCCTAGAGCTATGTTGAATCAAACTGGCTTTACTGATCATGACTACACTGAAGTTCTCAGCTGTGGGATGGTTTAAAAACATCCTACTGCAGTGGGAAAAAAGTCCATTGTAGTGAGTTTCAATAAGACTGAGCAGTCAGGTGTATCCAAGACATGTAAGATTTAATAATTAGATTTTATTAACCCTATGCCTAAAGTAATAAAGGTTTTTTGAAAGTGAATTTGCCAGTTATAACAAAAAGCTATTTTAATAAGTGAGTATGCAAATACTGTGTCAAGCTCAATTTCATTTTTATGTTGTACTAAATAGAAAGTGGCCTGGCTTCACCCCTTTGATTAAAAAAAAAAAAAAAAAAAAAGTGTTGGCATTAGACATCAAGTAAGGTTTGTAAAATGGCTGGCTCAGTAGAAAGACTGACATGTTATGTAAGGCTTACATGATTTTAAATTTACTGGAAGACCCAGTATTTGCAAAGCAGCAATAGCATCACTTCTCTTCCACATTAAGGCCAGTATTAAACAAAATAAAGTTTTCTTAAACACAAGCACTGCAATACCATGAAAGTTTATCTAATAGCTCTTAGTGACTAACAGCCAGGTAGATTTTATAACAGTTCTCAGAACAGCCCACGATTTGAATAATAATTGTTTGCTATATTTTATTGTCAAAATTCTCTGTTCTGGCACCGAGGTGGTGGAATGAACTTCCCCTAGATGTCCGTACAGCAGAGTCCCTGATTATCTTTAAGCGACGACTGAAGACCTACCTCTTCCTGAAATACCTAAATTAGCACTTTCCAAGTTTGTAGAATTCGAGTTATATTTATATTGAGTTTGTAATCTTGCGTACCAGTGTAGATTTATTTATTACTAAAGATTAAAAGCACTTTTGTACGTCGCTCTGGATAAGGGCGTCTGCTAAATGCCGCAAATGTAAATGTAATGTAAATGTATCGACTATTGTAACTGAAACAGCAAATATGGGGGTTTAATTGTACAATTTTTTTGATTATGCTGAATTTGATCATTGAATATTTTATGCATGGTTACCCACTCATGCTTTGCCTTAGTAGTAAGTGCAGTACAGCAGTCTCATGACCTATTCCCAGTCTAAGTCACCGGATGGCTTTTCAGCCCGGACAGTCAGTAAGGAGAGAACTGAAGTATGTTGCATTGTGTAGCCTGTATAGTGCAGCACTATAAAAATGTGCCTTGCATTAAAGTGGCTCACCTCAGCCACCATTAGTGAGGATCTTGATTCTGGACAAACAAATATAGCTTACATATTAAAGTAGTTAACTTTTTTGTATGCAATCAAAAAGTAATATAATAAACTAATATAATAATTGTTTTTTTTCTTAAAGTGTTTCAAATGTCTGAGTGCTGATTGGAGAAACCAAAGTATAAAATCACTGGCTTTGTTTAGAATGGAAGGACAGGCCGATTAAGGTTACAGGAAAGTAACAAAACGAGATAACGTGTGTGATTGGATTTTAAAGAAGGACACGGTATAACTGCATTCATAGTCTCTTAGCATTTCAGGCACATAGTGAGAGCATGCCCAATCCCAGCGAATGAGACAGAGGATGTAGTGCATGCTTTATACACTGCCAGCTGAGCTCAATATCTCTTTCCCTTTTCCCACCTGAAGCCGAGTGTCTGACACCAGAGTCCCCCATTTCATTACTGTCTTGAGTGGAAGAAAAGGAACTGCATTACCTAACCTTTGTGCAGACTGCTTTCTGTTTACAATAAGAGATATGCCTTTATTACAATTTAAATTGACCTAGACTGACTTAGATTGAAGGAGCACTGACTCTCGAGGCTCAAAACATTGTAATTGGCACTAAGCTGGTGGACAGAAACTGCCTATATCTTTGAGAGCTTTTACAATTTTTTTTCTTTTTAGCTTTTTTTTTTATTTGAGAGATGTTTTAAAAATTTTCTGCATTCTTTCCATTTCTTTTGTGGGTTTTTTCCAACATTGAATTCAGTATGGGTTTTTTTTTCCCTACCACAATCAATTTTGAAAAATAATTTTAATATGGCCAGACACTTAGATTAACCTAAAATGTATAATTTCATGTAAGATTATTGTGGTAAATCTAGTTCCCTTTCAGGAACATGAGCTAAATCGTGTAAAATCTGGCCAATAGGCAGGTGTGACGTCATTGGTGGGCGACGTCGCACAAACCAGGAAGCTACAAAATGGGAGAGCGATGGGAGCGACATCAGCTTCTGTTGTTCAGGTAAGCACTTTGTGTGTGAATCTGTGCAGCATGGAAAAAAAGCAAACAAACTTTTGCATGTGTGTCCCCCTTGCCCCTGTTTTATTTTATATAAAGCTTTGCGTTGGTTGCTTGTCTGTTCTGTAGCCGTATGGCTATCCGCACTCTCCTCTCCCAGAGATCACTCATCGAGGAAAGTGATCTTCCTTGCGGCTCAGGCCCCGCTCTCACTGAGGCGAAGCAGCGCTGAAGTTCGTGGGGCTCGCAGGCCGACCTAGAAGAAGGCATAGAGAAGGATGAGTCCTGTAATGTAAAAGTTTGGTGGTCCTTTCTTCCGGCGCGTGTGGCAAGTGTGATGCGGAGCTCTGGATCCCTTTCTCCAAGGAGGACTCCTCACAGCCTGTGCTGTTCAAGGAGCTCCTGGAGGTAGTGACACAGGCCATCGCTAAGTTATAGATAGCTTGGCCCTACGAGAAGCGGAAGCAACGCGTTCCCAGCTAGCTGAATAGGCATTTCCTGCATCCCGCGGCACAGCCTCCGCCCCGGGGCCTACCGTTTTTTTCCCGACTTACACACCGAGGTGTCTAGGTCCTGAGAGACACCGTATGCAGCCCGTACCTTTCCCCCGCATTTGCTATACGCAAATATAGTAGGGTTCAGGAAGTGCGGCTATGGGGAGATGTCCAGGGTTGAAGAGATGCTAGCTGGCTATCATCTGGTTCGGCGACTCGGTAGGGGCGGTTGTCGACAGGTTTCAGGAGTCTAAACCGCAGCGGTACCTTCAGCAGTACCTTCCCCACCGCTTTCACGGGGCTGCTCGGTAGGTGCAGCCCAAGCCTGGCACTCACCCCGCACATTTACCAAGTGCATGAATTGGCTCTAGACCCGATACCACATTCTAAACTATATCAACAATTGGTTGGTATTAGCCCGATCAGAGCTTCAGGCAGTCCAGCATCGAGATGTCGTTCTCGCCCACATGAAGAAATTATGGTTAAGACTAAACGCAAAGAAGAGTGTGCTTTCTCCAGTACAAAGAACCACCTTCTTGGGCGTAATGTGGGACTCGACCGTGTTGCGGTCACAAGTGTCTCCTGCCAGGCTCGAAGTCATCCTCACTGCATTCAAGAGAGTAAAAGCAGGCCAGTCACTGCCTGTGAGGCAGTTCCAGAGGCTGCTCGGTCTCATGGCGGCAGCGGGCAGTGTGATCCCACTTGGCCGCCTCCATTTAAGACCACTCCAGTGGTGGCTCAGAGGCAGAGGGTTCTCCCGAAAGGGAAATCCGTTCCGTACTATCAAGGTCTCGAGGTGAGCCCTGCGAGCCTTAGAAGTATGGAGAGAACCTACATTCCTGTCCCAAGACCCCGTCCTTGGAGCTCCTTGTCATCGCTTAATGCTAACGACGGACGCATCGCTCACGGGGTGGGGAGCGGTCATGAGTGGCCGGGGCCTCTAAGGTCGGTGGGACAAGTCACATCTTTTATGGCACATAAACAGCCTGGAGATGATGGCCGTGTTCTTGGCACTGGAATACTTTCACCAAGACCTGAGAGGTCCCCATGTGTTGGTCCTTACAGACAACATATTGGTGGTTTTATACATCAACCGCCAGGGAGGTCTTCAGTCTCGACCCCTGTACAGGCTGGCGCAGCAGATCCATCTATGATCCCGGGGAAAATTCCGCTCATTAAGAGCAGTTTACATCCCGGGTCGGTTGAACTGGAGAGCAGATGCCCTTTCGAGGCAAGGGCAGAGGCTTGGGCAATAGAGGCTCCACCCCGAGGTGGTGGAGCAGATATGGCAGAGATAGTACAAAGCCCAGGTGGATCTGTTTGCGACTTGGGAGACTTTGCACTGTCCCCTCTGGGGCTGGGTGAGAGAGAGAGAGAGAACCGCTGAGGATCCGTTTGTATGCCTTTCCCCCTGTTGTGCTGCTCCCGGGAGTTCTGGGGAGAATCTGCCAGGATGGAGCTCTTCTCCTCCTGGTGGCACCTCGGTGGCCGGGCAGACCATGGTTTGCAGGCCTGCTGTCCCTCCTTGGAAAAGTCCTCCCAGGGGGGATCTCCTCCCACAGGCAGGGGGAACCCTGGTTCACCCCTGCCCAGAGTTATGGAAGCTGTGGCCCCTGAAGGGGGGGAGTTCCTAGCAGCTGGTCTCTCTACTGAGGTAGTAAAGACTATTCTCCATTCCAGAGTTCCTCCACGAGGAGGTTGTATGCCGCTAAATGCGATCTGTTCACCACATGGTGTGAGCCCCCTTCGAGCCCTTCGCCGAGGTGGCCCTTGGGTATTTGTCGGTTAAGACCGCTTTTCTTCCGGCAATCTTCTCCCTTAAGAGGGTCGGGGCCCTACAGGCTCTTTCCGTGGCCCTGTCTCTCCTGGAGTTTGCCCCTGGCATGGCCAGTGCTATTCTGTACCCCAAGCCGGGGTATGTGCCTAAGGTGCCTCCAGCTTCCTCACAACCTGTCATTTTGAAGGCATTCTGCCCTCCTTCTTTCCGAGGCCCTAACCAGGAAAAGCTAAATCGACTGTGTCCAGTACTGGCACAGGACGAGTCGGTGGAGGAAGTCGGAGTAGCTGTTCGTCTGCTATGCCCTTCACAGGAAAGATTTTCCGGCTAATAAGCAGACCTATTGGCCAGATTTTACACGTGATTCAGAGCGTGAACACGGCCAGGCGTTCCCAAAGCGTTTTCGACGCAGCTCTCGTTCCCTTAGGGAACCTAGTGACGTTTTAATTAAACACTCCAGCGGACTAAAAAAATCTAATTCAACAAAAACAAAAACGTTTCTAAAAGGTTTCTAGTAAAAATAATAAAATGAAGTCTGTAGCATTTATATCCAGGGTGTATTCCCTCATCCTCTGTGGTCACTGGATTTGCTCTGGATCCTCCATGACAATAAAGTGCTTAATAAAGTGCTTGCAAAAGATCTATAGGATCAGGAGATTCTATGTTCGTTTGAACAGATTTTTGTATTTAATAAATATACAAAATCTCTAATATGTGTAATCTAGTGCACATTGGTTTAATGGCAAAGGACTACAATTGCCACAAACAGTTTTGCTCTTAAGTTAGTGAGTAGCTCATAATTGTATCAAAATTGGTTTAATGTTTAAGTGATAATACATTTTCTGCCCATACGGTATATTTACTATCCTTGGTTTATTTCAATCTTTCTTCCTCATATTGTCTCAGGGCATTTTTCCATGTCATCTGAGCTTTCTCATAAGTGATACATTTATCCAGTTAAAATGTAGTTGAATTTAAATTTCAAGATGCTAAGTAAACTGTAATTATTCATTTTTAGCTCTAATTTTTCAAGTTTTGCTCTAACATCTTTACATGATGGCAGATGTTTTTTATACTAAACTTTTGCATTCTGTTTGGCATGTGAATTTCACAGAACTTGTATGAAATCCTTCTGGCCAGCACTCCAGCCTGCTGGGTGTTATTATGCTCTTTCTCAGCTTGCTTTTTGCTGCTGTTCTTTTCTTTTTTCTTTTTCTCCCTTTTTTTATTGTGCAGGCAGTGCATTGAAAAATGTCTCCATACAGCCACACCATCTTCAGATTTTGTATGAACATGCCAGACTAACGTATGTGGCATGAGGATCTGACACTGCCATTGCCAATCATTTTAATTGGTGTGTAAGAGGGGAGGGGATCAGACAGACAGCCACGGTTGGTAGAGGATAATGAGGCAGAGTGTGTGTGGAGGGTCAGCAGGCTATTGTTTGCTTGTGATTTCTACAGTAATGACTGTGGAAATGGACAGAGCCGCTTCACTTTTTTTTTACTTGCTGTCTTTGTGTTTATCCTTTTAAATACCGGCCTCCGCATAGCAACAGAGCCACTCCATCTGGCTCTGGGAACCATGATGGCTTACGTTGCCAGGTCTTTCATGTGAAATCGCTGCTTCTTTGATTAGAACACGCATATTCCCTGGTTCCTTGCCATGTTAAGAAATGTGTTTGTGCCCGAGTCAAACCTAGAAGAAACTTTTATGTCAGAACGTCTGCCATTTCTTTTTTCCAGACAGTCCTCTGTGCCACTGCACCTGTAATGAATAAATGCCCTAACTCTGCTACTAGTTTGAGCCTGTGTTATACTGTTCTCTTCCTGAATGATGTTGTGTCCATAGAGTCTGCTAGGTTATGCTGCTTTATCACACAGCAGGACACAAATTGAAAACCTGATACTTTTTTTCTTGCACAGGGAATTGGAACAGTAGTAGTAGAACAAAGTGTGGCCCAGCATTTGGGCTGACATTTTAAATTAAAAATTGATTTTATTTTTGTGAAGCAAAAACATAAGGGTAATAGGGTGAAAAATAACTGTGGATTTCTTTTGACCATGCACTTTGAGTTTAGTGACCATGCAAACAAACAAACAAACGAACAAAAAGAAGGTTCTTTGGAATGTTCTAGCTATGTTGGGGTGAACAGTGAAAAGAAAACATCATCATTATTATTAGTAGTAGTGGTACTAAAAGTAGTAGTATAAGTAGGTATTTGGTATTGGGAAGAATAGCCTTGTCATTTAAAATAAGATATGCATTATGAAATTACAGGGACATACATTATAATGAAAGTTTATTGAAATTTAAGAATAACAATATTCTTACTAATAACAAGCAGCAACAGTAACAAAAGCAATAACTGCTATTACTAAAATATAATAAATAAACAAACAAATAAATAATTGTGACACTAAAATAAAATACTTTTTTTCTATATCAAATACTACTAGTAGCTATAATACAATATAAAGGATAATCATCATCATCATAACCATCATCATCATCATCATCATCATACTAGTAGTAATATGCACTTTGACACTGAATGGATATTGGTTTATTAGTATATTTTCTGTAATTGCATCTATTTTATTTTACTCTCCACCATTCAGTGTCACATACTATCATTGCCATAAATGATGTGATTTTTACATCAAATAAAGGAAACGGTACTGAGATTCATGGTTAGTTTATTTTGCATAATGAAACACCTGCTCATTGCTGAATGTGTTTACTTGAGTGACAATAAATAAGATTGTTTATGTGTGATAGGAAGTCAGCATGTGAAGCAGCTGATTCCTCGCTGCAGTATATGGCTGAGCGTATTCAGGGGGGTGAAGGAGCCATAGTCGTTTTTTCCACCGGAGACTGGAGTGCAATATTCACCACTGAGCGCATGGCCTGGGCTGCCTTCTAGGGCAAAAGTCTCTACCACGGTTTAAACCAGAAAGAAATGTTTGAGGAAAAGTTGAATTGATAATTTAGTTTCGTAATAATAGTTTAATAATAATTTTAGGTGGCAATGACATAGAAGAATAGCATGACATAGTACAACATTTGTCACCCAGCAAAGTTGTACCTTGTCATTTTACAGTCAAAATATACCATATCATCAACAATTCTAATTTCATATTCATACTTAAATTTCATTGCAGCCTATTGTATAGCACCTGAGCCACGTGATTGGATGTTTATTGTTATTTATAAGCTGAAAACTGTTTCAGACCCAACACAAATATATATCACTTTAAATTTACATTCTAAGTTTAATTATTATTTACACACAGTGTAATCGAATTGCTGATGGTGAAACTTAGGTAAATTTTTAACACTGATCACTATAAGGCATATTATATAGATGTGATTCTTTAACCTGTCTGTACGTGACTGGTTTCCCTGATAACGTTCGCCAGATGGCAATCGGAAAAACAGATTGTGAGCAGAGATGAAGCGATGTTTACACTTCAACAACAATCAATTATTTCTACACATACTTCTTGTTTTCATGCAGTTGAATCGCAGATTAATATACAGAAAATTAGCTGAAAATAGTGAGTTATATCTATAATGCTTATACACTGCTGTGTAAGCTGCAAAATGTAAATAAATATCTAATATCTGTAACTGATATCCAGTTAGTAGCGTATAATATTTAGTATGTTGAATTAATATCTTATGTCTGAAAAGTTGTGTGTGGTGTATGCTTTCTTTATACTATACACATAGTTACATAATCAAAAATAAAAAAAAAACTGTCTCATTGATACCGAGCTTATTTCAGCAATGAAACACTTTTAAACTGCCATTGCTTTTTATTTTATTCTTAAATTTTGTAACAGCTTTACATTACCAGATTATGTTCACAACAAAAATACATTTCAAAGCCTAGTAATTTATTGCTGTTCAATGTTCCTCTATTGTGTTTTTACTTAAACCTTTTTTTAGTATTTCTCTCTTCAGGAGCCAGGAATTCATTGATTTCACTTTAAAAAAAATCTACTAGTACAATACAGTCACTCTAAATTACACACTGCTTATGACTTCTGCATTATAAAATCATTATCCCATTACACTATATTCATATTTCATGGTGCTTTACATTCAGCATTTTCTCAGAGCAGTGCAGCTCTTTGTGTTAATCACACTATTGCATTGCATGATTTACTACTTCATTTGCATTTGAATATGATTTCAATACATTATCAATGTCGCTTTGCTTCAGGCTCATTTATATCGAATAAATAATTGAAAGCACCTGTGATGATGATTCAAGATACAATTAGTAACATCATTAAAACGAAGAAGAAGAAGAAGAAGAAAAATGGTTCATAAAGAAATCTGGCACCAAAGGTCTTCCTTAGTAGCTCACATTTTAATAGGCGTATCTTATTGAACTTCAGTTGAAAGGGAATCAAAGTCATTAGCTGCACTGTTTGTTACCGTCCGCCTTTATTGAAAAAAGAATAAAACGGCAGATGAATTTGGATTTTAAATTGTTTTTATTTATATGTGTGTGTGTGTGTGTGTGTGTGTGTGTATGTGTGTGTGTGTGTGTGTGTTTATGTATATATATATATATATATATATATATATATATATATATATATATATATATATATATATATATATATATATATATGTTTTGTTTTTTGTTTTTTTCCTCAATGCAGAATTTTTTTTAATGCTTTGAGATTAAAGTAATTCCATCTCTGCATAAAGAATGTCCACCTAAATGGTGGGTATTCAGGTTAAAGGCTGAAAAGCATGTGCAAAAGTACAGTATATTTAAACACAAAAATTAGGTATTGATTTTACTTCTTGTTTTAAGATGTTATTTGTTCATGAAAACCGATGTGTAAGAGTTGATACATTGCTTTTGCTATACCTATCATAAATACCAAGGTTGTAAAGCTAGTCATAAACTTCACTAAGTCAAAAGTTATAAATTGAGCCATGTGGTGCTCTTTCTTTCCTGCATATATAGGTTATGTGATCAATAGCAATAACAAGAGTAATTTAATGTAATCTAATCTTGTTAATCAAATGTGGTGTCTCTATAGCTAGTTTCCTATGTACATTTATCATAGAATTACATTTACGATAATGAAATCTCACCAATTTAGATTATTTGTATGAAATGTAGGTCTGACGCAGATTGTGTGCATGGAAGCTATTTTCAGAACATTGCTGCCACCTTGTGGTGCCGCACTGCAATACTTATGTTACATTACATTACATTGTTTTAAAGATTTATATTCACACACTTGCTGTCACCCAAATGAAGATGGGTTCACATTTTGAGTCCTCTCAAGGTTTCTTCCTAAGAACATCTAAGGGAGTTTTTCCTTGCCACAGTCACCATGGCTGCTCATCATCAGGGATAAATTACATCATTCACCTTAACTCTTAAATTTTGTAAAGCTGCTTTGAGACAATGTCTGTTGTGAAAAGCGCTATAGAAATAAACTTGACTTGAATTGACATCAGATGAGGGAAAATCTTGACTTTTGTTTGGGGTTTTTTTTGGCATACAAATGATTTAGTCAACGTTTTTATGTTTGTGGTGAGCTAATAGGCCTCTAATAAGCTCATGTCTAATCTTGTCCATCGTCGTCACTCCCAATGAAAACCTCAACATCTTCAGCTCTGCTACCTCCAGCTCCACCTCCTGTCTTTTACTCAATGCCACTGTCTCTAAACCATACAACATCGCAGGTTTCACCACAGTCCTTTAAACTTTCCCTTTCACTCTCGCAGATACTCTTCTATCACACATCACTCCTGCCACTCTTCTCCACCCACTCCACCCTGCCTGCACTCTTTTCTTCACTTCTCTAACAAATATTAATTTACTATATAAAATATTATTACATATAATGTGTTATTATTTTGTAATCTCAATGTTTTTGTTGAGGTTTGAATTACACCAATAAGATCCAGCTCATTAATAAGTGAAAGAAATGATGCCAGGATGAAGTCAGACTTATAACTGATTAATATCTTGACATTGGTCTGTAAACTATAGTTAATTAAAACAGACTATGTTTTGGTATGTTATTTTATTGTTATTAAAAACAATGTTTTATGATGTTTTATTATGTTATTAAAAACAAAATATTGAGCTCCAGTCAAAGTAAGAATACTCGAGGTGAGAATATTGAGAAAAGCATGACAAAAATGTGGAGAAACATGATCTGAAAAAAGAGCATGTGAAAACAATAAGATTAAAATAACTACACTTTAAAAAAAAAATGTATAATATCTGTAATTAAATTGTCTGTAATGGAACCATTTGTGAGACAATGTCCTTTCAGATTTGTAAAATAAAATGCACATGAAAAGTCGAAGAAAAAAATCAGTCAAAAGCTTTAATACAGTTTATTAAATATTGCATAATAATGAAATCACAGCAGTAAATAGCAGTAAATGTTTCCAACATTCTATCTGTAGCTGCACAGCAAATCAAGGAAAACAACATCTAACTGCAGTGTGAGCTTCTCTGCATGTGGAAGATCACTACAGGCATGATGTCACACTCTTTATGACATGTCCAGTGATTGCAGACAGGATCTTGGAAAATGTCTCCCCTGACACACTTGTGGTCAAGCATCATATTCTACAAAATAACAGATTTCCTTTTCAATGTATCAAGGCAAAATGGAAAAAAAAAGAGGCACGGTTAACAAAGCTGTGAGACAAAAGGCATCTGGATCCTAACACAGTGCTAGAAATTTGTTCATTCACTCATATCAGAGTGCGTGCGCCATAAAGCAACCTGCTGTGCTTTCCTAAAACTCGACCTATAATATAAACTATATTCATAGAGGCTGTTGTGACTTCAAACATTTTATTTATTTTATACTATACATATTTACAATTACGAATCTCTCTGTCCAAAACACAGGATTCTCAAGACACTATATTCATTTGCTTAACTTGTAGCTCGCATCATGTTTCGTGCAGTCGACCGGAATAAAGCTGTGATGAACTGTAAAACGTTTGTGAATCTATCAGTGTGCTAACTGGTTTTGAGCCAGCTAATAAACAACTCTTTATTAGTAACCAAGAACATGATAAATACTGAATGTGGGTCTATTTGGAGCACAGTTAAACATGTGACACACTCCGCACATGCTCAGCAGTGACCCGTTGTGGCATGATTGAGAATGCAAAGCGCAATAATAAAACTGGGAGCAAAGTATTCAGCAGTCATTAGGTCATTATCTTAAATACTTCATGGCGGTTAGAGGTGCAAGAGGTCAGAAACACATGCATGGTATGTTCTTCGCGTCGGGTTTAGTCTTTTCCCCTTCAAATTCAAATCTACACCACACTGGAAATGCAGCTACAGCTGAAGTTACAAAACATTTATAAATAGTTTGTATGGTTAAGTATACAGGTAACAAAAAAGATCCTAATGTAGCTTACATTAGTGCTTATAAATGGCACTTCAAGATAGGGAGGAATGAGGTTCCGCATTTCATACAGATCAAAAACACTTTCAAGTTCTGTGATCCTGGGTTAATGCTTGCTGTCCCTCTTGCTCCAAGCTTTCTAAAAAGAAATCACAAGTGCACACAGGCCTGTGTAGTACAGCAATGTATTACGGTGATCATATGTGTTGTTTATTTTCAGGATTAGGAAAATAAGAATATTTAAAGAATAATTTGAAATGTTACAAGAATAAGGATAATAGGAACTGTATTTACATTGCTTTAATGAATATTTCTGAAGTGGTTCCTAAAATAGCCTCTATATTTCTAAAATATTAATTGGATTCCAATATTGTTTAAACGTCTTGTTTTAATGCCCAACAATCAATAACCCCTATCGCCTCCTGCCCCGTAGAAGTAGGGATGAACAAATGTTTCAGTGCCCGAATTCTCCAAGTAGCACTTTTTCTGCCTCTGCATTTGAACTAACATAATGCTGTAGTACACATGCCAAATAAAATACACTACAAGTTAAAAGTGGGGACACAAAATTCAGTGTACTTTTCAGAGAAATAAAGATATTTTGGTAGAAAGCATTAACACTTGTAAATGTAAATATTGAAATGAATGTCTGTGTATACATTTATTTCTGAGTGAAATGTATTAATAATGAGCTTTTTGTTGTAAAAGAAGAATTTGACCAAACAAGTAGTTTTCAGTTACGTTAGTATTGTAGCTTGACCTATTTGAGAAGATCGTTACTAAAGCTGATTAAGATGATCCCAAGATGCATCATGAATACTGTGAACAATGTTAAATATAAAACAGTTTATACCTTATTCTGTTTATTTTATTTTTTCTGGAGAATTCTTATTCACTGTACATACAGTATAAGAGATGAGCCTAGTCACACTACTAAGTGTTTTAAAGTCATTTATTTTTAACTGCTGATCTACTAACACCATAATGAAAGCAAAATGTCACTTAGTCATTTACAAAAAAAACACTGACAATTTGTATGTCTAGTAACAGATCAGTTTTACTTAGGTAAAGGATTATAATTGATGGTTCCTTTTGTATTAATTCTATTTTTATGAAATACAGAAACCAAATCAGGATGTTTTAGATTTTGATGAAACCTGATTCTCCTGGTCTTTAAAGCCTATATACTCATAAAATAGGATTTACAAAAAAAAAGGATACTCTTTTTTATATCAATTCATTCAGCCAATAAACGTGATAAATAAAACACTGCAGCTGTGATAAATAAAACACTCTATAGCTGTGATAAAAATTATACTGAATTTCCACACAGCTGATCTTCAAAACATCATGATTAGTCCACACAGACTTAAGTGCCTACAGTTCAGTGATATCAGTCCATGTGGCAGTTTACATCTGAACAGAACCTCAACCATGCAATCGTATATTGCTCTCAAAATATACACAGGGAGTCGAAAACAGATTTTTAGGTCTTCTGTAAATCCTTATATATTTTTTATATACATACTTTATTTTGCTGACTTTTCTCCAGCCTTTAAACCTTCAACAATAGTTCCCTCCTTTAAGTGCCTTTTATCTACACTCTGACCCTTTACAATACTGGTCCTGGTCTGTTGCTGTGTTAATGTCAGGTATGTGATTCAGTAAAAAGTGAGAAAACCGGATGTAAATAATGTATGTTGTATAAAACTATATGTGAAAGACTGATCCTTTCCAAATTCTTGCTGACATGCTACAAACCTTACCGATCACATACCTGGGCATTTACCTGGGCAAGACACAATACTGTCCAAAAAAAGGGGGAAAATATTCAAACACTTTAGATCAGCGAGTAACACTGTCCCACACAGGCTACTATTAACATTGTGTTAGACTCGCTAGATGCAGACAGTTTCACATTTTACAAGTTAACGGCTTTCACGTAGTTCCCTGGGAAGGTGCCAAACTTTTTTGTCCTCTTAGATGTACCTACACACAAACACACAAACAGCAGTATAAATATATTCCAGTCGTGATTAGCAAGATGGCAGTTTGGGTTTTAATAGGGCCTCTGCAGACTGATTTAGTAATGCTGTAACGATGTAAAACAGGAAAGAGGCCAGTTCAGTAAACTATCCATTACTATGAATACAGACATACCCACAAACCAGCCGTCATCGCATTTCTCCATGACGTTCACAAGGTCTCCCTCCTGCAGCTCTAGTTCATCTTCATTCTGTGGCATATAGCTGTACAAAGCCTGGAATCTACTCACACACATGAGCACATACAACATACATCAGGGTTTTATGTTGCACCTTCATTACAAAGCTTATATAGAATTGTTAGACATTTTTTTACTGTACGCTTGCCGGAAAAAAACCATCAGAAATATCTGCAATGGCTTTTATAATATAATTGGAATTCACATAATGAGTTCTATTAGATTACTGAAGTTTCCATAAGAGATACTGTCATTTTCCGGTTGTTGTTATTATTACATACAAAACTGGCACATGATAGGGACACTTTTCATGGATAAATGATTACAAACAGAATAAAGCTAGATTATGGGTTGTGTTGTTTCACAATGATTCAGAACAACACATCCCATTAAACTACCATTACAGACCAGCAGAAACACATTACACTCTATTACAGCAGTCAGACTGATGAAACCTACAAGTAGCATTATATGTAATTTGCTACAACAGGCAATAATACTTAATAAAATACATTACATTATTCATATACCCAATTATGTGGAATATGAAGACCACTGATTATATCAATGATTTATATTGTTCTACATTTATGGTAATAAGAAATGCTACAGACATCATCACGCAGCATTGTTTGTCATAGAAGTACACACACATTGACAACAGCATCCACTGATCATACTCACATGCCGCAGCTCAGGCGTCCAGGTTCAGGGCTGCTGCTTTGAGACTGGGGTTGCTGGGAAATGATGAGAGAGCGTTTACTGAGGTGGGGCATCAATCTATGGGCGGAGTCTATAGGGCGGGATAAAGTGCTGCAGTACCTCACTGAGGTCTCTGCAATATTCATGATCTCATTACAAACTGCCTCCTATCAGAGGAGGAGGAGAGTTAACAGGAGGAGGATCCACAGAGTGAGAGGAAGTGTCAGTCAGTCAGATGGAGGAAAGGACGAGTGGGTTAGAGATGGTAGAGAATGGAAGACCGGTGAGTAAAAAGGGTGGAAAAAAGGGTTGTCCATTAAAGCCAGGAAAGCCCAGGGGTGTGGGGAAAGAATCCAGGGGAGAAGCATGGAAGAGTAAGATAACAGAGTGAGTCCACATAGGTATAAGGAAAAATTTGAAATTACTGTATAGAGGTCAGATTACACATTTATGTCATGCATTTTAAAAATGACCTTTAAACATAAAAAATATATAAGAAAGATGGACATGAATACAAATGACTGAATGTGATAGTTTTTAAATAAACTTTTCACATAATTTTCAAGATTTACATAATTTTTCCTAATAAAACATCAATGCCATCGCCAGTTCAATTAGGGCTGTCAATCGGTTAAAATATTTAATCGTGATTAATCGCATGATTGTCATGAGTTAACTCGTGATTTATCACAATTTTATTATAATTTTTATATTTTCTAAATGTACCTTATATTAATAGATTTAAAAATGTATAAAAGTTCAAGTTTAAAAGTTTTTTTATACTCTTTGCCGAATGTGTGCATCATGGCGGATTTTTGGTGCTGGATTTGAGACTTGAGATTATTATTTTTTTTAATTAAAAATAGTAAAACTGAAATGTGCACTGCACGTTAATAAAATTAGTGTTGCTAAAATTAATTTGCGCTATCGCGTTATTTGATTTTGACAGCCCTAATACGAATACGTTACATGATATACAGTAATCCCTTGGCACATCACAGCTTTCTCACTGCTTTCTCACTGTAACGCAGGTTTTTACGTGGAACATATCAAATTTTGTTTTGCGGATTTTTCTTTGTATCGTGGGATTTTGTGGTATATAGGTGGTATATAGGTAGTATTGTTAAGAGTTGTTTTAATTATTTTTGCAGTAAAATAAGCATTTTCTAGCCTAAAAAATTAAGCTTTCAGAAGAGCTGTAATGCTCTTCTTGGGTATGCAGTACATTCATTTTATCATCATCACCGTCATCATCATTAGTACTGCACACTTAATTTATCATCATCATTCAAGTTGTATATAAGAGTGTCGGGGTGGTTTATAAAGCCTGAAGATATACAGGTATTCTGTATACTGTACTGTATGCATATTAGGTTACCACTTGGCAGAATTTTCTGGAACGTACCCCCAAGGGATTACTGTATACACACACACACACACACACACACACACACACACACACACACACATTATAATATATATATATTTATATATATATATATATATATATATATATATATATATATATATATATATATATATATATATATATATATATATAAAATGAATTTACTGCATGAACAGTAAGTAATATTTGTTGTATTGCAAATATTTCTGTATGGATTCTGTAAGAGGTACCGTGAATGAGTTGGCATTCATGCTGCTGTCCTGGATGTCAAACAACATGACCGGACTTCTTGAGGATCTCCCAAGGTAATCTGCTTCATTCTTCAAAGGCTGATAGAAAATAAAAAAGAACCTTATTGAAATAATCATTTTAATAACTAGAAAAAAGAGCGGTTAAAAAGTTTTGCAAATCGCAAATGTTACTTTATGACCAATAATAACCCAGATTTGAGCTGCACCATTCATCTTCAAGTGCTTTGTGTTCTAAGCCTCACAACAGCTTCACATTAGAGTGCTGTGAAAAGGTATGTGAGTCAGTAACCACCAAATTGCTTGCTGCAGTCAGAAAAATGAGAACAGCGGTATTACACGTGTCACCCTCGGCTACTCCAATTCAAGCACTTTTAACAATGGACACTGTCACATAGAAGGTTTATAGAAATAAACAGCTTATTGTTTATCCCTTCAAGTTTAAGAGTGAAAACATGGAGGAACTCACTGTAGTGTCTGCCTATGGAAATAAAATATGTTCTCTGAAAAATGATAACATAACCTGATCACAAAAAGTGTCACGGCATGTGTTGTATGTCATCCAAAAATAATGGAAAATCACAAAAATAAAAACAAAGAACAAGTAGGAGGTTAAAATACATTTTCTTGATGGATTATCTCTTATAAAACCGTGCTTAGAAAAAAAGGGGATTTATAGATTTTTTGTTTCTCATAAAAGAAAAATTACCCACTTTTATTACTAGTGCTCTCATACAATTATTGACCTTAAAGATCATTGTCACTCTCTACATTTTTATTATTAATTAAATCAGCGCTAATTAACACTATAGTCTTTTATTTATCATGTAAAGTCATCTCATTTACTTTTTTTTTTTTGTTTAGAACTACCAAAACCTTTGCCTTGGTATATATTATACTGTAGAGTATAGGCATAGCCAAAACTATAACTTAATTATAAATTAATTTACTTTAGACACAGCCTAATATAATAAAATGTTGGAAACCTGCCAGTCAATCAGAAATAATGTATTTAAAGAAATAATGTATTATACACTTTCTTATATCAACAGATCATCATAGTATCTCATGACAACCTTACATGATATGGTCCATGACACATTATGATAGGATTAGGTCAGTCGTTTGGCACAAGGTTGGAGTATTGTGTTACTAAAATGTTCCAGAGACTCTTCAAAAAAACAGTACACACTGCATGAATAAACCTGGACATGCAAAGTTTAAAACAACCCAGCAGTCTTCTTCAATACCTTCTAAAGAACTCAAAAGTCACCATGCAGCCATTCCATTCACAAACGTGTATCCATTAGGTGAAAGCTTTGCCGCAAATGTGTACACAAATTCTCAACAAGACAACCAGCAAGTCGTGGCATTGCTCCTTTGATCAAGTTGTTAGAACTAAAGCTATGACTAATGATAACACTTGTTTTAGCACTTAAAATAAGCACTGCACACCATGCAGGAGATACCTCTGCTGGACTATTTCTCCAGCTGCATGGTGCCTTGCGGGAGCCCCCAAACCTGTCCAGCTCTCCCCCTTCACCCTCCTGTGGCTCTGAATCCAGCCTTCCTGCTCCCACCAGCCATCCCTCCATGCCGGCACCCCCACATGGACTCAGACTACGTGACAGACGTGGAGAAGGAGGGAAAAGGAGGAAGTCTTCTCCTAGTGGTGGTGTAAAGGTGAGAAACGGAGTGGCAGAGTTGGGCCGGGGTGGATAAGGAGGGGGCAGAGGGGAGTTGGATGGCGAGGCCATTGGCGAGATGAAGTATGGGCTGCTTGTAGTAGGAGGCACAGGGCTGGCTGAGTGCGATGGAGGTAGATATTCACCCAGACGATAGGCAGTACTGGGCAGAGGAGGCAGAGGAGGAGTTGGGGCAGCCGGGGGGCTAGAGCTCACACCTCCTACTGTGAGGGAGATCCATTCGTTAGATATGGCATGAACTTCCGGAGAGACAGATCGGCGTGGTGAGCGTGGTAGGGGAAGAGGGGAGGTGCTAAGACGGGTACGCATCGTCTTTTAGATCAGGAGGTTGGAAAGAAGGGGAGAAAGTACAGAGGCAAAAGAGTGTAAGGCATTAAACATGGAAAGTAAGGATAATGATTTAAAAAAAGGAAAAAAGAAATTGTACATGACCTTTTGTTGGGTATAAGTAAAAAAAAAAAGGAAGATAATAATAAAAAAAATCCAACATAAAAATAAATGCTTAATTCCTTTAATGTGCATGAAAATATATTTAAAAGGTTTTTTTATTTTAAAGTTAAAACATGTCAATTAAACCTGCAGCAATAATTACAAATATTTAGAAAACTGTTTTTTATATCCAAGCTGTCATTTTAGCCCATTCTCATTTTTGCACACACACCGCAAGAGAAATAAAAGAAAATAATTATGTTAATAATAATGATCAGTGTGCATATAAATATAAGATAATGGGAACAAGATCAATAACTGGCACTCCACAGCTCTGCCTGAAGAAGAAAGCCATTGATTTAAGTAGCAGTTGGTGTAAGAAGGTCTGTAAGTGACACTCACCTGTGGGGATGCGTTTGTGCTGCGATGTGGTGACTGGCTAAGTGGAGGATCGGGGAAGTCCACTCCATTCTTTACGCGAGGCTTTTTATGCACATCCACGTAAGTGACTGGGAAGATGCCTTGTCGGTTGGTGCCTGAAATCTTTCCTTCGTACCAGTTTTCATCCACCCTACGGATAAGTGTTATCCGTTCTCCCTGTCGTAAGGAAACAAAAATAGGAATAATCTATCGGCACATAGACGCAGACGTAAAAGATCAGAATTGTTTTTGTTATTTATTTCTAAAAGAATAGGTCTATAATTCTATTCAAGCAAGACAACAGGGCGGCACAATAAATAGTTTTTTTCATAATCACAGTATTGACTTTCAACAATGGCACTCTGACAAACAAAGTGTTATTGATTTAAATATTTTTATTTCAATTAGTATAAAATAATGCAGAGTATTCAGTAACCCTGGCAGACCCTAACCACGTTTCTTCTGTTTCTGGGCATTTCCTGATCACAGTGTGTAGCACAGTAATTTTAATATGCTATTTTAAGTTCATATTGTGTAACTCTAGAAGAGATATGCACAACACAATGCCTGGGGCCAACTGGATATTCTTAACCACAGAGATGTAACGAAATCCTATAGTAATAACATAATTTAGTGCTTTATATAACGCTTACCTTTCTGAAAGACATCTCAACAGCTGTGTCCCCGGTAAAATTGAAGCGAGCGATGGCCTCTCCATACTCCAGCACATGAACTGGAGCGCTCTTTTTCGGCTGGGCTTTTTCCGTCGGGGGCAGGAGCTGAAGAAAAGTAATTACCATGACATGAATATAATATATAATATAATCCAAACATATACAAAGAAAAAATTAGCAAAGCACTTTAGCAAAGTGGTTGTGCATACCTCAACATAGTTGCGTGGGAAAATGCCAACTCTACCATGATGCTCTCCTTCATACCAGTTTTGATCCACCTGCCGAAAGATGTACACAATGTCTCCTTTTTGAAATGGCAGCTCCCTGACAATGAGAGGTGAAGTCCGGTTAGGTATTCAGTGCAAACTCTTTCTAGCTTTTTAACATTTTTCATGCAGGTTGTGTAAAGTTTTTTCCTCTCCTAATTTCATTATTTGCTGTTGCCAGTTCTGCTGAAATCCTAATTTTGATTGGCCAGATTAAGTTTTGTATCACAGTAGCTCTGAGCATGCAGCAATGTTTATGTTAATACACTCAATTCTGATGCATAATTGTTTTAATTGTAACAAGTACTTGTATGCTGTAAGCTTGATATGGTTATTTCGTATATTTGAAAGATGTATAGTGTTTTTGTAGATGTAAAGTTGTAACTAAGATTTCTGTCACAGGAAAGTCTTCAGGATGGATGACTTCTTCATTTCTTTATATCATGGCAATCTTACTAAGATTAAATAACTTTAAGAGAAAAAATAACAAACTTTTATATAAGAAATACCTAAATATTCATAACTAGCAACAACCATACACAAATTAGCAGTGTGTTAATTTAAATAAAATTAAATAAACTGGGCAAATTGTCATGGTATGGAAGAATTAAGACAGGATGTGCTGTTTTTGGAAAACGATCAACAGTAACTCAGCATTGAGATACATCACAGCACCTCATCACTCATGATTTTATTAATAACATCATGTCTTATTGTGTTTCATTTTCAACTTATCACCTCTATCTGCATGGCATAATTAAACTTCTATTCTACCACTGGTACCAAGTCAAAATTAATCTAAACTTATTCTGTAAAAATATCCACACTCACTTCAATGTCTCCGCTTTGAAATTAAACAGGGCCAGGGCAGGTGTTCTCTGTAAACAACACATTCAAACCAAATACAGTGTTAAATGTAAAACATGATGAACAACAGCAGTGAAGTCCATTATCACCCTTGCAATTCATGATAAACGTCATAAAGATAATCATTGGCTAGGACATTGGGTAACAATTTTTGCCCTACAGTATATTCATGATGTCATGGATCAGTCACCTCTGGTCCAGATTTTCTTTTCTCTGAGTCATTGATGGTGAGCAAGTCCCCAAAGCGCTCATTGGTGATGAACTGCTGATGTGTGAGGACAAGGCCTGCATGCCTACGTGATGCAATGTCCGCCTCCTCTTGTTCCCTCTTTAAGCGTCTCTGCTCCTCCAGAATTTTCTGGAAACAAATTATTTTAAAAACTAGTTTGCCTCAGTTTGTAAAAGTCCAGAAAGCTATAAACTTTCTGCTATTCTGACAGAATCATTTATCATTTGTTTAGCATTTCTATTTCTTTAGAGATCTATTAAATGTAAATTGCTGTAAGTATGAACTACACAAACTATAAATTATATGTACGTATACAACTATATAGTATATAGTAAGAAAAACAAAAAATAACACTTTTTGTTTGGAGCATGGCGTTAACTTTCTCCAAGCACATAAGTCATGGGTTAACTTATTTCCAATTTTTTTTTTTCTATTAGCTAATATTCCCAAACAGCTACTGTAGGTATCAGAATTTAGATAATTAAGACAATTAAAAAAAATGTATATGTAGTTTTATTCAATTAATAAATATAGATAAGATGAGAAATGAATGGACCAAAACCTAAGGTGTACCTCTTTGTCTCCGTAGCGTCTGCGGGCCACCTCGTCTGGGTTATCTCCTTGATCTCCTTGGCTTAATGGCTGTGAGGATTCTGAGTCTGTTTAAGAACAAGCAAAGTAACTCTTTGTTCCCTTAATAGCTAAATCTTAAAGGATGAACTTGTTCTTCAGCATGAGAGAGAGAGAGAGGGCAGAATCAGGTAATATTCTTAGATACGCTTTCACCACACTCTTAACACTGTCACTGCACCAGTAATGGAAATGTTAATAAAAGATATGGCATGGATAATGCAGTTAGAATAGAGCACACAAGTAAATGAACTAAACTAAGTAAACACAATGATTTGCATGCTACATTCAGTGCTGCAACTACTGGGATGCAACCAATACACTATATACTACAGAAACCCGTGTTCAAGTTAATGAGTGAGAAATGTTTGATGGTAAGCCATTAGAGGTTCAAAAACACAACAAGAGAAGCTAAGAAACTGAAAATGATGTATGAGACAACATACATTTACATTTAGCATTTGCAAATGTATAATATAAAAAGAGTACAGTGAAATGTACAAAATAAAACAAATAACAATCATTTCATACATATGAAACGGAATAGCTGTCTGGGTATGCAGGCCTAGACCACCAATAACTATCAGTCATGGCCCGAACAATGTTAGAAAGTGTTGCTTTAAAATGTTTATTAAATACATTTTTATTTCAGTAATATGTTTATTACATTTGGTGAGATAACCGTAATACTTTTGTTTGCTATAGTAGTACTATACTATGCTTAATTGAATTTATTAACAATCTATATTTTTAACCTTGCAGCTTCGCTGCATTTCAAGTTTAGGTATCAGGTTTCCTTTAAGACAGAGCCGTTAACTACACACAAATGTCTATATGGATATCGATTTTATATCAATATTAATTATCATATGTCTTTGGATATCAATAAATAAGATTCAGAAAAAGGCATGACATCACTGATGTAAAAAATAAATTTCTTTATACAAAATGAAAACTGAGATACGATCTTTGCCTAATACCCACACACACATACCGAACAAATTAAGATGAGCATCATATCATTCTTCCACAAGATCACACAAAATTGGTCACACACTGCACACCACTAAGATGGAGAAAAGTAAAGTCACTCGGTGGTAAAAGAAGAGCAGACAGGAGAGAGGGATCAAAGGAACATGAGTGATCACAAATACAGCCATGGCTGGGAGTGAGCATGGACAGAGTGACATTCGAGAGGTTCTCATTATAGCCACCTCCACAGTGGTTTTTATTGGCATCTGAGCGCTCAGCATCGATGAGGTCATCGCCATTGGCCCCCTCTGAACCATTACTGAGCCTTTCTAGCACCTCAAGAGAGGACAGACGTTGAGGGATGACAGGTCGCAGTCTGGACGAGAGTGCTCGAATCTCTGCAGTATCTCTGGCCAGGCTTTTTGTAGCTGAAAGAGTCTTTTTGGCCTGGAGATTGTGCAGGGTTTTCCGTAAGGAGAATGGTACTGGCCCCATTAACAATAAGTTTGTGGGAGGGCCTGATCTTTTCTCTTGCAGGCAGCTGCTGGCCTGCTGACGCTCATGCCTGAGGATAGTGGTGAAACGAGTATAGGAGGCAGGACAGGAGCCTTTACACTTGCTGGGTTTGAGGTGGAAGGGGAGGTGATCGTGAGGATGGTGGTGGTTGTGGTTGTGGTGGTGGTGGTGCCCTGATGTTGGGGTGTTAGGAAGTAAGAGACCAAGAGAGGGATTTTCCTTTGGAGCATTTTGCACACAACTGTCCTTCTGTTCTATTTTGCCATCATTGTGTGACAGTAAGTCCGTAGTTGAGCTATGGTTCTTTTTAGAAGATGCAACACACACCTTTGAATCTTCGTTTTCTATGAGAGTCATCTCCTTCTTAGAGTTCTGCTTCTCATCACACACTAAGGGACAGTTGTCTATATGTGCTGTCCCTTGTGTTACTAAAGACTCAGCAGAATGTGCTGACTGAAGAAAAGAAGCTGCAGGGGCGGGACTATGGGAGGGACTTGAGCCACTGGTAAGTGTAGGCATGGAGGCAGAGCGTGTTGGGGCGGTGCTGGAGCACTGAATGATACGCTCAAACTCCATCACACGACAACCGACGGCATGACGGGGGATGTTTCTGCACCGCTCAGCAGTGATATCAGCATCTGACCTTTCGAAAAGTAAAGCCAAGCTACGCACACTAGCATGAGGGCTGAAGCCCAGCGATCTTGGCCTCTCGATGTGATGCATGTTCCTGTACAGGGTTGAAAATTCAGCGGTGCTGTTTACAGCTACGTTGAAAGGCCCGTTTTTGACAGGCGTGATATTTTTGCAAATAGTTTCTGGCAAGCAGTTGGCGTTAGGGTCTGAACTGAACTCATGATACATGTCTGTTGTATCATCGTTTCCTGAGAGACATGGCTCTTTGTGTAGTTCCTCACAGCTGTGCACTTTGGCCCATGCCGTTGCCTCGACTCTCCTCTCCTGGTTCTCATCAGTAGAAGGGGCAAATTTAGGCTTGAACTTAGAGGGGAGGATTTGAGGAATGCAGGCTTTGGCAGCAGATAGGGATTTTTTAGTCTTGTTCTGAGCACCTAGTGTGCTACTGGCAAGAACAGAGCGACCATTTACAGAGGAGCATGGTGAAATCACACAACCATTCCCACCTTTATAATCCAGTGGCAGGCATGCAGGGTAACAGAACAAACAGCAGGTTAGACTGTTCTCTCACCTCATGAAGACAAATACAGTACATATGCAATTACAATGGCATATTTTTTTTATATAATAAATACATATAAATAAATTATATTAACACATAGAGATAGTATAACAATAGTTCTATTTAGCTACATATCATGGGTCCTCTATTAAAGAATCTTTGGTTTAGTTTTTTTGGTTTAGTATTTTGGAAGCCAAAAGATTGTTCTTTGAACTGTATAAAATTGCTGAAAAAACACTGAGTAAAAATACACATGCACACGATACACATCAAAAGAAACTATGATGGAATGGTATGAAAAAAAGTACTATAAATGTAATATATTTTTAAAATATGACGAAGAGAGTTAACTACCTCAACTGGCACACAAGACCAAAGTCAATGCCAAATAGTGACAGATCATTGGCATCTTAAATGATATGCTGAATTTTTCCCACTTAAGTTTTCACCATCATCATTTAAAATGCACATATTGGTGCAAAAAGCACAGCCTTGGCCTCCGAACCCTCTTTTCATTTTTTCCAAAACACAAGGTGCAAGGCAGTTCTTTAGTTGAAACTGTACCATACATAAATCATATATCCTCCAGTTTACGTTCCCTTTTTCAGCTGCTTACAGGTTCATGTCTCAGATAACCTTACTCAAAAAGTGGATCAAGCTCATGCCTGTGCTCCAGGATGAATAATAAAGAATAATAAATTCCTTTATATACTCACTGTTTTAAGGGTCCTTCGGCTGAGGTAATGTTTACATTAAAATTCATTCCTTTAATGTTTGCTTCCTGACTAAGCCAAAAAGAATCAAGACTTAAACCACTTGATCAGTACACTTACAGTGGGGACGTGGCTTACAAGCTCCAACAAACAGATGCAACTGTTTCCTATTCTAAAGTTGATTCCAGATAAAGCTGACATGGGTTTCCTATGACCCCATTCACAGTCTCCAGTGCATCAGTAAGTCAGGCAGACTGTCAGCTGTGGTAACACGCTTATGTAACTGCCCCTCTAATGGCTTCCATATGTCTTTGTGACTTTATGGAATTCTGAAGCAAGGTTTTATGTGTCCTAATTAAAACTCTCTTTCTTGCACTTTAGCCAAAAGCAATCTACTACGACTAGTGAACACTAGAAAAACGTTGGATGCTAATAAAATATAGTCAGGAAATTCTTGGAATTAGAGAACAGTAAAATATCATGCAAGAATGTAAGAAAAGTAAGACAACTATTCCCATCCTATATACAGCAAATGGAGTTTATATTGGAATAAATTCTTGAAACATTTACTGTTTATAATAATAAACCATATTGTAGTTTATCATTTATAAGCATTGAAAAGAACATTTGCTGTCTCAAAAACACTGTAAATGCAAAATGTTATCCCAAATTTCTAACATTCCATTTAAGGTTAATGCTTTGTCTGTAACAACAATAAAGGGGCATGCTCGAGAGCCTGTTTGTTAATGAAGTGAGGCAGGGAAAACTGAACGGTAAGGATCACACACCTGTGTGAAATTTTACTAAAGAGTGTACTATGTTTCAGTAAGACGAGAGCCTCGGTTAGGAGAGTTAAGATACACAGAGTTGTGTGTGCTGGGGAATATGTGTAGTGAAATTAAACGGATAAAAAGTAAAAGGGGAGGAAAATAAAGTGCCCCTTTCTGAGGTATCCCAAGCCTACCTACCTTCTCCCTAAATCCCTTCAAGCCAAGCAAAAGTTTACACGTTAACATAATCCACAGGACTGTGGAATTTTTGATTCTGATTAGACTGAAAGTGTCATTTATTTTCTATAAAAGCAGCTCTGTTAGCTGTATTTTTCTTGTTTAGTAATTTGAACAGAGTAAAAGGCTGATATATATGGGTTGTGTTTTATTTCTGTTGATATACAAATTAGACTAAGTACAAGTCTAAACATCTCTATAACCCTGATTGAGATACTGCAGATGAATGAATGATAAAACACAACGATGCACATTACACCACTAAATAAAAGAATTTGCCAAAATAAAATGTATAATAGATAGCGTAGATCTAGCATAACATAGAGCACAGCAACTGTGTTGTAATTCTGAATAGCTTGGAGATAGTTGATGAGCACATGAGTGAGGTGCTTTACTTCTGACTTATAATTAGTGCTGTGTTAACTATTAGAGGAAACAGTCCCTGTCAACCCCCTTGTGTACCCCATTTCAACCCAGCAAACCTTCCCTGGGTCACGTGAAGCTCAAATTCCGCCCTTTGACCCCAGTCTGACAGCTGACTTCCTCATGCTTTGGCATCTCCACATGCTCGGCATATCCATCCCACCCCCACGACTCCGGTCACAACCACCAGATCCTCACATTAATCTACAGCAACACCACTTTTCTTCACACTCCATATCAGAGCCGGCGTCAGGCTCCACTGTAGGAGTGGAGTGATATGAAACCTTACGGTATGATAAGAATGCAAGCCAAAATCACGGTGTTCTGTTAATCGTGGAATTAAGTATATGGCACAACCTTAAATCACGTGTAGTGGCACAGTTATAAAAATATTTTGGGTTAAAAAAAACTGCTAGAATATTGTGAATGAACAGTATTCATACAGCATCAGTGATGTAATAAATTGAACACAAAACCAACCTAAAGTAAACTATTTCTGGACAGTATGTAAAGTAAAGCATTGCTGTTTATCACAACAATTCACAATTACCATTTTTTAACCCTCACCCATTTATTCACACCAGAAAAACTAGCATTTCAATGGCATTATTGTCCAAATTGGCATACCATATTGTTACAGCTTCTACACTTCAAAACTGAGCATAGTTACCCACTATATCAGCTGTGTATCTGGACCTTACACCCAAAAGCACACAGCCTCCAGTTGACACACAGGTGACTAAAGGTCAGGCTGGACATCTGTTAGGTGTCAAGTGTAAAATAAACTGTCAGCTTCAGAACACAGGAAGACAAATAAGCGGGGTTGCTTTAGCTAAATTGTGCAGAAGGAATTTGATGATGATAAGATGAGCAGGGTTAAAAAGAGAAGCCATTCACTGGTCCAGCTTAGCAGCCCATTAATACAAGTGCTAACATACTGTATGTGCATCCAATGCAGGATTACCAGAAATACACACACATACACACACGCAAAGCATATTATAATCTAGTTCACAGGAGCTTTAGCATCAGCGTTCCTCGACTCAGGTTTAACAGGAACAATGATTGACAGGGAAGGCTGGGGTCCTACCTTTAGAAGAAGTACTAGGATGGCGTTTGTTAAGTGCTCGCAGGCCCTGCAACGGGATGTCGCCACCCTCCAGGACGGTTTTGTAAATGTGACGATCACATTCTGGAGCTGCGTGCTCAGCACCAGCCGAGCCGCTCTCCTTCCCCGCCACACTGGGGCCCGATTTACAAGGCGAGCTGGCAGCACACAGAGACAGACAAAAATAATCTGATATTTTTACACGCCTCTACAGGCACAATTAGTAAACAGCAGTTTATTACAGATTATTACTAGATGAGCAATACAAAATAAGAAGCAAACATCTTATTGGAAATTTTTTTACAGGCTTCTCCAAAACCACATTATTTATTATTCTAGTACCCATGATCTATAGTCTTATTATATTATTAATAATAAGTCAATAAGAACTTGTGTTTGAAAACATGGCACGATCAAAGAAGGACTTTTAATTCATCACATATAAATAATGACTTATATTCTAGGCATTATTAATGCTGGGAATTATTTTTAGCCCTTCAGGGACTAATGTGTTTCTGATAATGCCTACTAAGCAAATCTCTTGGCTCTCTTTCAAGCCTAAGTGGTTGCACCTTGATATTAATAAGACAGAACCAGCTGCTTTATCCTTCATCCCTCATCCAGGCATTCCTGAGAGGCCAGAGGTTCAATGCTTCAAAAATGTGTCTAAAGCTTCCCACATGGAGTTCATGGAGTAACTTTGTACTTATTCTCCATGGATGCTCCCCCAGACTTTTCTATCTTGGATATTTACCAATTAGATTGTACACTATAAACAACCCTGGTAATAAAAGAATAAAATGCACCAGTAAATATGTCACATGCAAAACAGTCCTAGGTTTCTATAACAATAATTAAAAAAAAGTGAACAATAGAGAATACATTTATAAAACGATTTATTTAGTGGTAAGAATAGCTAGGCTATATTTAAACAAACTATACATGCACACAGGAGGAAAATAAACAAATGATTTGAGAGTAGGTTTAAAGCAAAACAATGATTTCAGGCTTGCAGTTGAGGTCAGTGGTCTGCTACACTTTTATCCCTGAAGACTGCTTATTCACCAGCGTAATGAGTGCGGAGTTCAGACCGCATCCCTCAAACACACACCCTCCTTTCATTGCTGCATGCATGCTAAAATCATTCAAAATGTTCTGCACATTTTAATGCTCCTGAGCTATGACTTAACAGATGCTTTACTGTGTTTCAATAACACTGCCCATATTAACAAGCTGCTGAAATAGAGTCTTGGGCATTGCGGAATTACACATAATTCTGATTGCATAAAACTGCAAATTAGAGTACAAATACACAAGTGTGAGTTGTGTAAGCATTTCAAGTCACATTTTGAACCCCCTAACTTGCCCCTAAATCTCCAAGTGGCCTGTGTCGACTGAGTGTCAACTTATTTACCTTATATTAAATACTGTGTGATCCACATTTGCATACTGCCATGTGAGAGACTTTTATATTTTCTGATGTAATAGCAAACATTACATAGATCGTTTAGTTTTATCTAGCTTAATATCCTAAAAGTATGTGAAAACATAATAATAATAAACATAGTTGTACTCGATATGTGACATTTTAAAAATACACATTCTAGCATGACTGAAACTAGAAAAAAAGACACTTCAGTATCTTCTGACAGCAGAAATAGGACACAGCTAATTGGGTTCTGAAAAATCTAATTATTTATCTTTACTGCCTAAAAGATTTAATGCAGAGGTACATACACACACACACACACACACACACACACACACACACACACACACACACACACACACACACACACACATATATATATATATATATATATAGACTTAATTTACTGAATCAAGTGTGATAATTGAGGAATTTGTCTATTAGCTATATATTAGTGTCTAAGTATAAACAGTGGACTTTAACTAACCACAATGATTTAAAGTGATGAATAAAGATAATTTACTATTGGGCTGTAAAGTATGTATAATAAAGTGTAATTTATTTAATCATGATTTATAAGCTTGGTATATTTGTATATACTATATTATAATCCCTAGAGTACTAAGTACCTTATTGGCTTTGCCACAATCAGTATAACCACAGAATGTAAAACATATTATCTTGTAACGAGTGGCTGATTACACCGGCTATGTCATTCACCAAGCATTAATAGTGGCACAGACACATGGGAGAATGGTGACAACTCCAAGAACACATCAGATATTTCACAGCATGCAAAGAGACTCTATGTCCCACCAGATGCCTGAGGAACTCGAAGTGTCTGCCTGCCAGTTGCTAGAGAGGAGATGATCTTACCAGATTTAGGCATGAATTTAGAGCTCAGTCACATTTCCCCACATATACACACTCACACATACATACACACACAATAGCAAAAAGACTTTCAATACAGGTAAAGGTTCAGCCTCATTGTATTGACAGAAATATAGAAATGTAATTTTTAAATCATTCAGTCTTTAAAGATGGATCATTTGCAAGCATATCATCCTCTCTGTCCCCTGTTTAATCAGAAGGTTAGCTGGCCTCATGGTTTATAACAAGCTGATGTTTGAATCATGTGGCTTTGGAAGAAAACAATAAAACCTTTAAAAAAGCTAAACATCCTCTAAACATTACAGGCAAGGCTCTAAACCAACACCACAGATCTTTTGATTACTTTGTAAATGATTACTCAGTGTGGTATTTTCCCACACATCATTTTCAACAATTTATAATAATAAACAGAAGCCATAAAAAAAGTTACTCTGTTTCTATGGCTATAAATATGACAACAATGTATAAAACGATTTGTTTATTATAGTCGCTGGGCATTTGAATAGAAAACATTCAAAAGCTTTGGTATTTAAATTGCACCCTTTAATGCTATTTTTTAAGGCAGGACGACAGTACATGGCACCACGGGTGTTTTAACACAGGAATGGAATGTTCTCTCTATGGGCTGTCAGGGATGTTTGTAGTACTTTCTACCAGTAGAAACAATAAAAGCAATGGCTGTGGCAAGCTACGAATAATTTTAACTTGTCCCAATAGCATCAGAAATTATCACAGACATAAAAAGAGTAGTGAGATGTAAAAATTGTGCCTAGTAGTGTGACTGCTCTCTAAAAACCGTTTTAGATGGAAAACATGAGCCTCATATAAAAGCTATTCTCCTCCATGGGAGAGATCAGGGTTTCAGGGGAAATTCTACAAAGCCAATGGCTGGACATGAGCACCGTTATCTTTCCACAAAAGACATCCAGGTGTTATTTTCAGTCACTGGCCTCAGCATGGAATAAATCATCACATACTATCCATTCCCTCATACTGTCCAATGAATTCCACGCCCCTAAAACACACACACATACACACATGCTTATGTCAAGCTGTTCTGGTATTACTGGGGGGTACTCAGGAAAAAGGAGTGGTGGGGGGACAGCAGTGGTCTCCTCTGTCCTCCTGAGAACAGACAGCTATTCTTCTACACAAGCGCTGGAAATAAACAGGAGATGAGCATGCAGAATTAAGTGACAAAAGAAGGGGGAAAAAATACGAAGCATTGACTTACTAGTGCTGCAGGTCGGAGGCTGTTTCCAAAGGAGTGAAAGAGGGGGCACTCTGCAACAAACCAAACAAAGAAGTCATTGATAGCTCCACAGGCTCAACTCTTCTGGCAGTTAGAAAAGGACAGGGTACGTTAGTCAGGCAAATTCACATTCGCCCCTGACTCCAGTCTCCAGTGCTCAAAGCTTAAAGTCGTAATGTCCTGTGGACGATGTGTAGCTTAGGGAAGCCAGCGAGTATTTTGGCCCGCATGCAAGTTAGGCACAAAACAAGCGGCTGGAAGTGAGGGGTGGGGTTAGTGAGCGGTCTGTGGGGAGGGGGCTGTCAGCAGCTCAGCCAATCAGCTCCAGCCTCTTACTCTAGCCTCTCGATTGTTTGCTATGGAGTCATTCTCATTATGGGCTGACCAGACTGGCAGACAATTAACCAGCTGGCGTGGGAAGGAGGCCAAATTACATGGACAGGCACACACTCACTCATAAACACACAAACACACACACACACACACACACACACACACACACATTTTCAGAATAGCGTGCATTGCGTAAACCCATATCTGACATCCTGTACATATGCGCTGAGGTATCATTAATAGTGAATGGAAGTTTAACTATGGCAGTGCTTGTTGGCACATGTGCCGGGCCAATAATGTGTGGGTGACTGTTATTACCAGGCAGCAAATCCAAACGGAATAGAACAGACAGCCACTCAGCAGGGCTGGTGCGCTTTGAATGGTTTAGCGCCAGCTAATTTTAGGCCTCTGTTTCTGCTGCTTTTCCCCAACTGAACGTCACAGGGAACAAAAATAATGCACCTCGAGATAAAAGCGCAACTGTGGTTTTGCAAATATGATTTCCCAATTGCAAATGTACCTTTTGGAGGAAAATGACTTATGTGTTTACACAGCCCTGGCTACTTCTGTAACCAACATGTAAATAGATGGACCCTGTGCTGACGTCTGTCCCAACGGTTGCTGGGGCAAGAAAGGTCACAAATAACCTTTGGATATGAATGTCAAGCTTTGTATTAGAATTTCAATCTGGCAGTTCTAAAGACTCTTCTATTTATAAACCTACATGCTCCAGAAGCTTCATTCTTCAAGGGCAACTGATACATGTACTCAGATCAGTGGAAAAGGGCTCTTCTGTTCCTGTTCTATATGTCCATTTGGTAATAGTAAATGAGGGACAGGACATACTCTTGGAGCATGAGTGTTTAATCAAGATTAGTCAATAACACAAACAGGAAGCATGCATAAGGGCCTTATCTGAAGCAGTCAAGTGCAATCAAGATACCAAGATATAACAAAAACAGAGAGTAAACGAGTAGAAAGGAAAAGCCAATTACATTGTCATTTTGGCATTATGACAACTACAATAAATATAAATCCATATTTCTTATTTCTCTCTAAGAAGCTCTGGAGGCTGTGCTGTATTTCACATGATGACTCAGAGCTTCCCTGTTTCCTATAAACACAGGGTATAGGGCTGTAGGGGTCAAATAAAGGGATTCTTTAATGAATACGTAAGCCATAAATATCCCTTTAAACATCTGGCTAATTATTTTGTTATAATATTAAAGTCTGATGTTCAATAACTATAAATTAATTAGGAGTAAAGCAAATAGTCATTTAACAATCTGGTCCAGAGTATGAGAAAATACCATAATTCTTCATATTTATAGAATTGTAGGTTAAAAGTAATTAATGTGATTCCCTAAAAAACAGTAAATCAGTTAAATCAGTTTAAACTGAATTATAACTTCCACCTTTAATTATGTAAGCCAGAGACTGACTAGTGACCTAACAAATGCAAGTGGGCTCACAGGCATTTATTTAAAACACTGAGCCAAACTACAGTCAATAGCTCATTATCCTCTCCCTCAGGATGTCAAAGTGTCTATAACCCCAGTAGACCAAAGCACAAATCATATACTGTATGTAACAATAATACTCAATAGTAATCATCAAAGGTGATATGATGTCGCAGAGCAAAGTTATTTTTGTCACTCAAGGTGATTGAGCTGAATATTTTCTAATAACCTCGTGCACTGAATAGTTTTATTACTCTTGTTTTTAATCTTTAGGTTTGTTAATAGTTACATTTATCATTGTAGGGCTTCTATGAAACAATTTGGATCCTGCTAACACTTATACTATAAGCGGCCATTTCCTTGTACTCTTTGTTTCTTTCTTTTAGAGTAAAAGCTTGTCACATTTCCATGAAACCACAAAGTCCTCTGTCCTAAAAACTCACCCATGTTTGAAAAGTGACAGCTTTACCATTGTATAGTTTACTGCTGAGTCTAGAGACTCCTTACAAACCTGCTAAATTAACGTTTCCTAATAGAATGTTTCACTATTTTAACAAACACAACAAATCCAGGTATGTGCACTAACTGACATTCAAGTCCCTGTGTAAGATACAGTAACATTATAATAAGAGCACCTTATTCTCTAGGGGATTCCATAGTGAGGAAATTCATTAACCACCATCATATTAAAGTATGTAACAGTGATGTAATACATGGGGTTTTAAAAGTCTCCACACACAGGCTAAATTAATACTTTTTCACAAAATGTAATTTTAATTACAAAACATCTGTTATAAATAGGAAAGATGGAGCAAATTATTGAATAAATCACTGAACCATCTGTCAGGTGGTTTATTGAAGCAGGAGAATTGGAAAGCTTTTAAATGAACCGACTAATATGAAACACGATAACAACAAAAGCTGTTTTCTTTGTTTCTGTCTCAAATCCCTGGTCTTAAAACCAACTTTCCTAACTTCATACAGTACTTTCCTAATTTCTTAAATGTCCTACCTTCCTAACAAATTTAACTGTTTTTCCTGAATCAAGTCAGCTTTGTAAGACCAATTATAAAAGCCCTTTAAAACTGAGTTGTGTTGCTACTGAAATCTGTAGATTTTCTTTGTTTTACAAGAAAAAAGAGATCAGTGTTTATCTTTGTGTGGCCTTAGCAGTCTCCATTCTAGTTCATTTGGAATTTCATTCAGCGGGAGGCATGAAAAATTAGTCACTGTTTAACATTGCCTTGGTATCATCTGGGGTTAAATTCTTTTGCTCTGACTATTGAGACTCGTCAGTGGAACAGTGTGTTAACATTGTCTGTTTTCATGTGCCTGTTTCCTAACAGGTGTTGCAGATGACTCAACCAAATTTACTACTTTTCGTTTGTATAAATAGAATCGAGTGTACGGCGTCATGCACATGCACCATGAGGAGGAGACATGATTTCATCTGTGAAACAGGCTTAGATAAAATCATACATTTTCCTTTGTATGAATTTACCTGTACACTCTGACAGCTGGAGGACTATAAATAGACTGGATCTGAAATAGCCGTAACATGCAACAGAACAAAAAACAGGGCCATCATGGGGGAAGGGGAGGGGGATAACAGATGATGGTAAACATGACGACTAGCCTCGGGTTGCACAGCACAGCAGGGAGGAGTGGGTCTGTGACACCACTCTGTGAGTGAGTACAAGGCTATAGTAGGCATGCTTCTCAAACATAAACACCATGCACAAACAGGTGTTTGTCCTAAATGAAGAGTCACCCGATCTATCAATGTTGGTAGAATCTATGCATTCATATGATATACACTGTATACCTTTGCACATTTTTTTCATGGACTGATAACTTGTTCAATTAACATACCAGTTATTTAGCACAGCATTTCTGATACACATATTTTCTGTGTTAATGACCCTAGGACTAAAATGCAAGCGTGGACAAATGATAAATCCATTAACTAGCCCACTAACACATGGATGCTGCCCAGGCCCATATTTCTTTACCTTGAAAATGAATTGACTAAGCTAAAACTGGCAACTAAAATAATGTAATAAAATATAACCAGCTGGCTAGCAAATGTCCATTATTAAGGACTATAATATTTATCATCTGAAATAATCATGTTTATGCCCTTGACAAACAGTCAGCAAGTCATTAGCTAATAATTTAGCTATGAGCTGTTGTTTTCTCACCTCGCAGAAGAGATATAATATGGCTTTCCACTGCACTGTTTTTTTTACCCACTCCTAATGTTGAAAAGCTCGTCTGTCATACGTGCAAGATAATTAATATAGCTCACAAAAACCTTTCTGCCATTGGCCAAACCTGTGTAGTGCAGCACTATTGTGATGTACATTTTCATGTCATTTTTTTTTTTTTTTTACTTTTTTACTTTTTAAAACATTTCTGGGCCTGTCTTTTGATATATTTTCTTCTCTGGTTGTGAAATATGACTTCTTGAGTATGAATAAAAAGGACATAACCCAGACACAACATCTGCTTGCTCCATGTGCTTGGAAAATCTTTCCATTCTGCTCTTGATTATGGTGTTTGTGTATAACTGTTGTGAGTAAAACAGCAATTAATATTTAAATATTAGATTTGATAGATTTGGAATTACATGGCCTTAACTAAATCCAGTCTCTTGCAATATCTTCTTTCTGACTCAAACTTACTGGCAATTACACACAATTAGAGGTAATAAACAATTAGTGTAATTCAGGGTATCTTTACAAATACTCCATATGTAGCGTCCCCCTAACAAGCCCATAATTGGAAAAAATCTGCTAGTTCCAAACATGGCACATGTTGTCAGGAAGAACGAGATCGTCCGATCAGGACAGGGTCATGATGTCTGGACACTGAGACTGACTCAGAGCTGAGGTTACAGATTGCACTGGTGACAGACTGGTATTAAATACCAAATGTCTGAGCAAATAAGAAGGAAATATTACATCATACATCACCATTGGGCTGTAGTCCTGGACAGCTGGAGCCCAGAAGGATTTGGTGATTTCCCTCTTTAATGACACCCGATTTATGTCTGTGTTAAGACCATTTAAGAGTGTGTTAAGACGTCGCTTATTTCTGGGGGTCTTTAGCCTTGCTCACTCAAGTGTGTACATTGTACACAACATTGTAAGCTAATTCAGAGTAAATTTGTGGCAAAGAAGATCGATTAGATTTACAATTCAGATTATCTTTAGGAATACTGAAAAAGCATATAGTTAGAATAACGGTAAAATCACTGATGAGAAGACTTTGTTATATAAGTCCCCCACATATTCTTGCAGCTGTGCAGCTCTTAATATCTGCTCAGAGGATATGCTCCAATTTTTGTAGAACCCGAAGCTATTTAAACTGGATTCCAAAAAAAAAAAAAGCATATAGACCATTAGCATCCAATCATTTAAAACTAAAAGACAATCCTGTAGTCTGTCACATCAAAAATGTACCTTTCTTGCCCTTGCATTCAGACGTCCTAACCGGACGATGTTTGTACATGAAATTCACAACTTACTTAATTGTTTTCCTTACTGGAATTTCTAATCATAGAGTCAAAAGCACTACATCCTGATCACCTTGAGGTTTATTATAGGACATGTCACTGTGTCAAAGTGCAAACCAGTGTGCTATCAGCTTATAGGTGCTGAGTTGCTGACAACGCTGAACAGGCCGCCTGCCATTGAAAGCCTAGTGACAGCCCCTTCACCCAAATCGAATACAAGCCATGTGTTTCGTTAGGTCACAAGTTTACTTCTCTCTACTATCAAGGACAGACAAATCACCTACAATACAAACCATTAAAGCTTAATAATTACAAGTCTGGTGACATCCTGGTGGAAGGTCATGGGAGAGCGGTCAAAGCAGCTGGAATATATGTGAGAATATTCCCTGATGAATACATAGAAGGGAGAGCATAGCAGACTAATTTTAACTGAATCAAGCCTGCAATGGTGAATAATTATTCCAAGATGGTTTCAGATAATAGTACAGTAGTGCTTCTAAAATGTTTTTGGTGTAAAAAAAAAAAAATTTATGAAGTGCTTATTTTTTTTAAAGCACTGAATAGTTATCTTAAGAAGCTTTAATGTGTGTCCCGAATGCAAGGGTTTAATGACAGTTGCTAGTTAATCTGCTAATTAGCAGCTTGTAGAATTTAGCAATTAAAATAAATCAACCACCAAGCTATCGAAATGACACAAGTGATATAGTGAGTGACTATAAGATCATATTATCTGAGTCTTATATTAAAACAAGCTCACTACTCATAGTCAGTTCTGCAAATGTTTGTAGCACATTATAAAACATAAAATAGGACATTTGAAATAGCTTCTCAACTATCATATGGCGTTGAATGAGCAGACTATTTGTTCTCCTGGGACGTTTCCTAAAATGGCTTTTAGTAAATAAAATGCCAACAAATGAAGTCTTGTGTTTGGGAAAGAAGAAGGCTCATTTTCTAAAGCACCACTACGTTTTGCCTGATTTCACTCATATAATTCAACCAACCAGATAATTACAAAGTACGTTCTATGTTGAAGTGGGTGTGTTTAAAAAGGGTAAACACTAAACACTGTAGTTCTGAGATGAGGAATGCACTGGCAACTCTCATGCTATAATATAAAAGAAACAAGTTTATCTTTTAATCCAGTTGCATAAATCATTACATCTTGTTTGTTTATCTACAACTGTTAATCCTGTGTCATGGAAATTTAAACCAAGTCAGCATCAAATATAAAAGTAAATCCCAAATACAATTCTGAATTAGCAGCACATATATGATGGACTTAGTCCAGATTATCTTAGTCCATGAGAGATAGCTTATAGATAGTCAATGTTATCACTGCTTTTATGGTCGAGAGGAAATCAACTAACGCTTGAGGGGAAATGCAATGGCATCCAAAGTAACATGGAGTTTGCTGTTTAAGTTTTTTATACTGGTGATTTCCATACAGTTAGAATTATTTAGCTTAGTGGTTGAAGCAGAAGTGTTGGTGTTCTGCATATTTACATTACATATGTATCTTACTGTTCAAACTCAATTTTCAGAGACGGTTAATTAGAAATAAATAAGATGCTTGTTTAGCAGTGGTGTTAAAACAATACCTCCTTGGACACACGTTGTGGAAATGTCTAGGCCTTAAGAATGAGCGTCATCATCAGGTAATGTGGAAAAGACACAGATGTGGATGGGGAGATGAAGCCATTATTGCACAAGGAAATAGGCTGAGGGAGGGTAGAGGATGTCTTCACAAACAGACACCAATATGCTTAGGGGACAGCATGCACTGGCTCATAAACTATATGACCAAAAGTATGTGGACACCTGACTATCACACCCATATGTGCTTTTTGAACATCACATTCCAGATTTAGTCTCCCAGTGCTGTTATAATAACCTTCACTCCTCTCACAAGGCTTTCCACAACATTTTGGAACATGGCCATTGGGATTTGTGATAATGTCAGATAAGGAGGCCTAGGGTACAGTCAGCAATCCAGTTGATCACAACAGTGTTCAGGTCAGGGCTGTGTGCAGGTCATGCACGTTCTTCCTCGTCTATGCATACAGGTGCCTTGTCATGCTGTAACATGTGTGAGCCCTATAGTTCCAGTAATAAAATATTTAAATATTACAGCATACATAGACATCTTATACAAATGTGGGCTTTCATCATTGTGGCAACAATTTGAAAAAGATCCACACACGGCTGTGATAGACAGGTGTCCACATACTTTTAGCAATATAGAGTATATGGGTCACGTTTAACATGGCCAACTTACCGTTTTATCAAACTCCATCTCTGAATAGAATCTATACCATGGTTCATTCTCTAAATCTACATCTTTTAGGGGTAAGTCCTGAGTTTACAAAGGCATGGCCACAAGAAATGGAGGACAAAGAGAGAGAAAGAGAAAGAGGACAGTTCAAAATACAAAGATAATGAGAGGAAATGATGCACTGTACATGAAAAATAACAGGTAAAATATTCCAGTTTCCTAGGATTGCACTAGACAAATAAGTCAAATGTTTTAGGAGGATGAGACCAACGATAAATTGGATTAGGTTTCTGCTAGTCTGAATGTCTGGTTTATATCAGCAGTCATGAGAACAGGATACAGGAAATAAGCAACTTCTTTAGACAATGCTGTGAAGTAGTGAAGGAAAGAGGCCTCTCAGGGAACAACCTGTCATGGAATAACAATTCTCTTACTGTGTATTTACTTTGTTTTTACAATTAAAGTAAAAAAAATGGGTGAAAAAAATTTAATAAGCATGCCTGAAGTTCAGTTAGTTCTTTGTTAATATTATTTATTGTTTTATTCTTATCCATTATTATTATGATTCTGAAATAAAAAAAAAAGTCAAAATATATATTATTAAATATAAATATATATTCAAAAATATTTTAGTTTAGTATTAGATTAGTGTTGTCTAGTACAGTATAAGTACTTTCCTCTCTATGCTCTGTCCTCGCCTCAGTATTGATCTATGTGATTGAAGACAGTCAAAAAATATTGAAAAGACCACAATCATCACTATGGAACTATGATTGCGGCCATATGTCATCAGAGGCATTACATAATAATAGCAGTTCACACTCTGAGTCATGTTTCCAAGGGCCTGAAAGGCAGAAAGAACCGCCTACAAACACACACAAAACGCTGACAGCTGGGAAGGCAGGAGGGAGGCATTGGTTTTCATGGAAAGCTGACACTCTTTGCATGCCTGACATGCATTATTTATTCATGATCTTCCTCACAGCTGAACAAAGTGTCATCTTTACACTGTCTGCGAGATCACGTTCGTAAACATTCAGAGAATTAAAGTAGAAATCAATTACATTTTATATTGATCTAAAAGTCAAATAAAAAGAAATTACAATTGACCTACTTTCTCACTCTCTGGAGGAAGTTACGGATTATTCAGATAAAAATGGCTCCAGAAATGATGAGGTCACGATCTACTCATTATTACCCAAAGGGCCAAGATACAGCCTCAGCTGTTCATGTTACCCTCGTAAGGAAAGCAGGGGAAAAAACAGCCCTTTGAGTGTCATTGCATCATGCACACACTCCCTAGCCGAGCCGAGCTTAAGCACACACACTAACACATGCACAGACACAGAGCGCATCGTACCGGCCTCTCCGCCCTCAGCACAGACGACTTCCCTGGCTCGTAGTCGAAGATGCTCCTGGGCTCAGCACGATACTTCCTGGTGTCCACCTTCTTGTCAGGGGGCTCCCACTCATTTCTGCAGGGGACGAAAGCAGGAAAGAACCAATCCACGGTGAGGAGATGGGGTTGCCATGGTGACCAACAAGGGCGCGTTCTGCTTGAGCATCCTCATGTTTTCAATATGCATGGATTATTTTTAAACACCACACATTTTATTCAGCCTTTGCACTTGTAGTAATGGATCACAGCATTAGAATGTGAGAAATGGTATTGTGTGCTTGGTAATGGTTCTGCAAGGGTTTGGATAATATTTGTATGAATATATTTAGTTCATGTTTATGTTCGGCTAAGGTTGGCCCATTTTCGTTTCGTTTTTAAATTATAAATTTAAATGGGCTTGGCTCAGTTTCTCTATTCTATTTTCTATTCTATTTTCTCCATATTCTATTTGACTTGTATATCCCATTCCACAAGTCAAAATCAGTTTCAAAACGAACTATTAGCGGATGTTCCTGGTGTATTAAGATCAGTGTACAGTGGTCCCCTGCGAATTTTGGACGCACCCCGCAGCCCCTGTAGTACCTTAGTAAATTCATCTACACATTATGTCACTTTAATACAATCATTTGTTTTAAAACATTTTATGGAATTTGTTAGTGAAACATAGTTTTAAATGTTATTTCTAACGTTCCTGAACATTCGATCCCGCTGCGGATTCACGCGAATTTTAAGATAATCTGCAACTTGCTGTTAGTTAGGTTCCAAATGAGAACCAGCTAATTTTCCGAGCCGTGAGTTCTGAACCACAAATTGTCGGGGGTTGACTGTAATCCTATAAATAATAAAAAGATGGTCTAAATCCAGGTGAAAAGTAAAAAAAAATTATATATATATATACAATAAAAAAAAAAATTTTTTATTTAAATAATTTTGATGGGACTAATGGATGCAAAGTTATAGACCTGGTTATATATAATTATTGGCGAGCCTTTGCAACGGTGAGTCGAAAGGTTAACATTTTTTATTAATATTGATAATCCCTGTCCAGGAAACTTTTCTGCACTGGTTCCGACTGGACAAAAACCCTAGGACTAGTTCACAAAAATAGGTTTTAACATAACGCAATTTGCAGAAAACCTAAACTTCATAAAGTGAATCCGTTAATAGGCATTTTTCGTCAACTTCCTAAGTTTTGACCCCTAGGATTTCAAAAATATTAAACTTTTGAGTCTAAGAAAAACGGTGTACAAGCTATGGCCATATATGTGTGAAATAATGTTTTTTGGACTGTAGCGCCCCCCTTTGGCCAATTGAATTTATACTTTGTCAACCTCTCCCCAAATTGAGCTCCAACATCTGGCCAAGTCTCTAGGCCGTACAGTTTGGTCTACAAATTCAGTTTTATGGCGTAATAATAATGATGATGATAATAATAATAATAATAATAATAATAATAATAATAATAATAATAATAATAATAAAAATCCCTACAAAAACAATAGGGCTTCAGCACTATGTGCTTGAACCCCTAATACAAATCCAATAGGGTTTTTGCACTACGTGCTTGAACCCCTTATCACACTGCTCAGGCTTACCTTTCTGGCAGTAGAGAAGATGTTCGTGTTGGCATGGAGACTCTTCGCCTTGAATGTTCACTGCCCATGTCAGCAGCACTTTTAGACCGAGGAACACTTCGTCCTGGACAACAAAGACCAAAAAAGTTTACAATATACACCTAAATAACAAACCAAACCCCAATAAATGGCCAAACACAGCAACTTAGAGCACACCAGAAACATTGATTAATCATACAATATATCAAAAAAAAGGACAAGATAGTTGAAAAAGTTAATCTATACTCTAGGAATATAAACAAAAATACTATACATTTACCATAGTCATCCATGTGGGAAGAGCTGTCATCTGAAAAAGAGATCAAAATCAGCAAGAACTGGACTTTACTAGCTGTTTATTGGTGAAGAAATTTAATCTATCATTGTTCATTTGCATAGTAATGTTTATTTTAAATGGATACAATGTATAACAGCAGTGTAAGATTAGGCCTATAAGAGAGACAAGACATTGTGATTCAATCATACAAATTGAGAAACAAATATTTTTTTAAACCATGGTTAGTTTGATAAGTATTTCACATCAAAATATGCATAAAATGCTCAAGGAATAAAACTTAGCAGGGAAGATAAAATAATAAATAACTGTGCAATGTGGCTTGAGGAAAAAAAGAATTGCTGTTAAAACCCCAACATTGATTATTTCTTACGTAACAGCATGTCCTGAAATGTTTCATTCCCCTTGTACCACAGCAACTTGTCAACAACTGCAATATTTATGTATTAAAAAACGACACTGTTTTAGCAAAGTTCAATAGTATTTAAAGAAATGTAGCTTCGGGTATTTCATGTATACTTTCACCAACCAAACTTCTTATTTCTCTTTCTAGCAATGACGTGGTATTAATTTAATTTATCGAGAATCCTTTGGAGAAATATTAAAAATATGCACAAAAAAAGCTAAATAAAAATACTTCTCACTTTAAGATATGTTCTATGCTTTTTCTTCTCATTGTGAAATGCAGCAAAACAATCCGTGATGCTTGAATATAGTAGGTCCAGGTCTTAAATTTCAGGTCAAGTCAAACCAGTAGATGGTGATGTTTCACAACTAGTAACAAACTCCTTTAAATCCTGGACCTAAGATACTACACAGGTTACAAACTAAGCAGAAAGGCCGCAGAAAATATTGCTTTGTGCACTTCTTACCCACCACTGCTTGTGATTTCAGCCATCCACAGCCAACAGTTATTTCCGATCCAATAGTCCTGGACTAAGCGTTTCAATAATTTTAAAGAGCACTTCTCTAAAAGCAATGCCATCTAACGAGCTACAGATGCATTAGAGTGCTGAAACTAGATGCGAGAATCAATCCATGCTTTTTAAATACACTATGATACCCTCGACATCATGACAACTCTTCAGAAATAATAGCTCACCTTGAAAGATTAATGGATCGACCGGTGCTTAGATTATCATTTTACTGACACCAGGGCATTGCTCACAATTGTTGAGGGGAAACCGCATGTTAATTTATGAACATTTGACTTGATGGATTGGGCCTATAAAGATGATCAAGCTACAAGTAGAAGAAACCAGAAAAGGCTTTAGGCCTACAGATGATGTAAGCGCTAATTTAGCCTTCTTTGGAATAAAAACACTGCCAAATGAAAAGTGTGAAACGTGTTCTATTGACAGGATTTAGTTCCCCTGGAAATCCCCTTTAGCACCTCAAGACTTGTCAGTAAATTCCAAAAATCACTGATATCCCATTATACCAAGTGAACATAAAATACATACGTATATCACTAACCTTTTAACAATGCTGAAACATTGAAAGAACTACTACTACTACAATAATAAGCATAATAATAAATAATAATAACAGTAGCAAACATAGAGGTAGTTGTTGTTTGTTGCATTCACAATAAAACCATTTACACTCATTAATCTATTAATAAATACTGTACAAATCAACATTAAACAATGTTCCTTTCAGGTTCTTTAGATGGTTCTAGCTTACCTTAAAGAGGTTTCCAAAATGTATTCTCAGATTATCAGTATGATTTTTTTATTTATCTTTTCTGTCTTCAGTATCTTTTTACCTATGTTGAGAAAATAATCTACAACCACACATAAGTTTGGAAAATGGAGGAAAGAGCATGGTAGATGACAAAGGAGGTGAGCACCTGCCAAGCTGAGAGTGATGGAAAAGTTGAGAGGGTTACATTAAGCAGATGTAAGCACTGAGATGATTTAATGGTACCTCTGGTTTTCAGTGGCCTGTCATGACTCTCTGGGAATATGTAGGTGGGACGGTATGGATTTTCCTCAACGGTTTCTGAATAGGGTGGATGACAAAACACACACTGAGGAGGATGTGTACACACAAACACACACAGACAGAAGTTCAGCGCGAGCCTGGACTCATACACACAATTTCTTACACCCTGATGCACTGAACGATACAAAACAGCACTCATGCTTATGAAAAAAAAGCTTTACCTGGAACTCTGTGGATTTGTTTGAACATGTTCTTGTACCAGTCTTTGGACTTCTCTGTGTTCTGTAAGATATAATGCAGCATAGTCATTATGAATGTATAAATCAGAAATAATCAGATGCGAACTAGTACTGATTCCACATCATTTAAAATATCAGACTGGCACTGAAATGCTTTTTACTGGGAGGTTTGACATTCCTACCCGTACTGGGACTCGGGGCTTCTCCATTGGGACAGGGGACGCTGGGTAAACAGTTATCATCGTTTTTTTGCTCTCCATCTGTGTGAAGGGTCTTTCAGGATCTTCAGGTGGAGGACGGATCTCAGTCTCGTTCAAGCCTTGATCACACTCTCTGTCCTGCTGCTCTACAGCATCTGTATCGCCTGTCAGTACACAGAAAAAGAAAAAGAAATACACACAGGGTGCATACCCTACCTTCATTATATTTATATATACACTTGCTTCATAGGTTTTTTTCTGGCAGATGGTTTAGGGTTGAGCAGACAGTCTGTGTACCTGTTCCGTGCTGTAGAAAAACAGTAGTTGGGTATTCACTGCTGTTTGGTGTGCACAAAGTTGGCACAGTGTCTGATGAAGGGAAATCACTCAGGCTTAAGCTTATTGGACAGTCGACCTACAACCAATAAATAAGAATAAGGAAATAAAACAATGCTGTCCTATTTACAAACCACAATAGGATAATGATGGTGAATTAATTTGTTTTAATTTGTCTCCTTGTTTCTCTGCTAAATCAATTGTTTAATTTGCATATGTATTAAATACTAGCAAAATAATAAATCCTGTCACCAATTTTCACTGATACAAACTGAGTCAGGTCATTTGTTACAAATCTACATATGTTAGACCATATTCACTAAATACAAACTGAAATGAAACCTAGTTTAAACCATTAAACTAAACAACAGTGATGTTGTGCTGACTTACCTGTGCTGTAGCCTTAAAGACTTGGTCTGAATTTAAATCAGCTCTGGGGCTATTTAGCCTTTTCTCTGCCAAATCCGTTTCTGTGGCATCTCCATTGACCGCTCTGTGGCATTCACCTAAAAACAATTCAGATGGTTTAAAGTTTTTAAAAAGTTCTGTAAATCTGCCAAAACCTTTTTCAAATCTAACAAGGTATAAACATGAAGCAATGCCGCCTCTGCTTGGCACTGACCCTGTTTTGTTTTCAATGCTAACCACAAAACTATGCCAGGACAGAGCTGTTTATCCTCAATTAAACGAATCGCCAGTCCAGTCAGGACTAAGCAAAAGGTCTTCAGATGCTAATTCCCTCCAGCCGAGAACAGCGATTCCCGCACAATTTGTGAACTTTGTCATTAGAACAAGGGAGCCTTTGACTCCACTGTAAGAAGTGTTTGTTTCTCTGGCCTTTTTATTCCAGCACAACAATTAAAGCATCTCACCCATGTCCTGGAAATAAGCCAGCATAGTTTCTAATACTCTGATAGCCAATAAACATACTGCACTGTAGTCTCAGCCTCATGTGGGAGTTTAGACAAAAGCTCTCTTTGATACACCCCAGTATATATGGGGGCTCATGGAAAGTTATTTGGGCTGCTGAGCAACCAAGTTGGCAGTCAGTCACAGATGTGTGTGTTCCGTATCAAAACACTTTTTGAGTGCTCACTGAAACATAAATAATTAAATTACACATTTTTTGGACTGGACTGATATGATCAGCACTTTCAAATACAAACACACTTTTTCACATGAGGTAATGCTACAATGTGAGCAGCAACTTTTCACTCACTCTTGGCTGGATTCACAACCTGTTCCTGGGTGATACAGTCTCCATCTTCGACGTGCACTAATGTTGCTCTCAGAGTAACAGCTCCCTTGCCCTTGCACACACGACTTGGATCCAACTCTTCAGATGCAGACAGAATAAGTAATAAAACAAAACAAACAAAGAAATTTGTGATTTTGGTATTAACATATGAATGCATACATTGTGACAAGATCCACATTTAGTTTGTGTGCCTGTTTATGGCTTTTAATAATATGTAATAAACAGCAAAATATTATAATGCTTTAGTGTTGCACGCAATACATTTCAGGACAATTGGCAGCCATCATAGGAAATTTTCATTGTCTAAAATTATACCAAACACAGCCTTTCAAAACGATATTAATCAAAAAGTAGAGTCAAACAGATAATCAACATATGAATGGCTGTGAAACATACAGTACATTCTGCATTGTACAGTGGTCATAACCTTAGTAGTGTTGAGTTAGGAAGGGCATCCAGCATAAACATGTGCCAAAATAAAATATGTGGATCACAAACCTAAATTCCATACTGGATCAGTCAAGCCCCTAAATTCCTAAATCACTCAATTCAAACATCTAAATCACTCAATTCAAACATTTCTGTACACTATAGTCTGAATCTTAGAGGGAAGGTCGCACGACCGATCACATATAAAGAATTTGAAGATGCTTGAAATGTTCTGTGTACAGAATTGGTCCAAGCTCCAAGTGTTTCCAGAAATGTTAATAATTGTAAAAGTCTCATGAGCAAACAAACAAACAATTACTACTTTTAAATGTACAACCTCTTGTTCGAAAATACATTGTATTACCATGAAACTTGTTTTTGGGTGGCAATATTTCTTCTTCTTTTCTTGGTGCTCCCATCACAGAGGACTCTGTTGGCTAACAAAACCTGTGGCAGTCGATGGTAACCGGGGCTTGACTGATCCAGTATGGAATATAGGTTTGTGATCCACATATTTTATTTCGGCACATGTTTACGCTGGATGCCCTTCCTAACTCAACTCTACTAAGGTTATCTGGGCTTGGGACTGGCACTAAGAGTGCACTGGCTTTTGCAAACCTAATGGCTGGGTTGTAAGCTTATATTTCAATTTCTATATACATTTTTACATGTGTATAAAGGGTGACAAAAATTCTATAGATGTAAGTGGTGATTAAATATCCTTATTAAAATAAAATCCTTATTAAATTCTAGGGTAATTGTTTTCACAGACCAGGATCAGAATAATTTTAGGCACACGTTGTCAGCACTTAGCAAAGCTTGTACATTATCTGTTCCACTCAACCGGTGTTGTGTTATGCTTATCTGACCTTGACTTCAGAGATAAACTTTAATTACGTAGCCTGTGTTTGTTATGTGTAAAGGTCGTCTCACCAGTGGGCATCAGATCTGGAGAGCTCTTCATGGTCCTCAGAGGAGTGATCCGAACTGCAGCAACACTACGTGGACTGTTAATGAGAGGATGTGCTCCTATAAAAAATAAAAAATATAAAATGAATTATAAATCAAATAAGTGAGAAGGTACATATTTCTCATTGCATTCAGGAATGCTAAATTATAGTGTGGTCTTTTCAATTTTGGCAGGTGGATTATAATATTAGATGGATGTGTAGCAGTGAAAGAAAAAGATGAAATGCTGTTTCAGTATTTTAGTGCTTTATCAAGTCCACTGAATGTGAGGAAGTTCCTGACATTACACACTGATTTTGATTCACACCCATTGAAGTATTACTGACATGACACAGACATCTTAAGGTGTTTCTTCTTTAGAGTATTTCAGGCTTACTATTTATGGGATATAAAATGAAAATATTTTCTGGGCCAGGAATGGATAAGGCATGATTGTGCACTCCATTCTCTATAGTTTGAAGAACTGAAGCCAAGGAAAAACCAGAAATTTGGTTTGGATATTTATGTGCATGGGGATGAAAGTGAGTGAGCAGAGATGGATGAGGTAAAGGAAACAGCAGGGAGGAAATGAGACCAAGACAATCTCAACAATACAGTAGTCTAAGGGGGAAGCAAAGAGAGTGTCAATGTGTGTTTGCTCACTGACTAAAGCAAGAAATCAACCGGCTGCCGGAAAATATGGGTGTATCACAATGCTGCTGTTTAAACACAATGCTGGATGTGTATAAAAATAACCATTAAGGGGAAGCTGGGATGCCACTATTTGTCAGACAAACATCATAATTGTGAAGCATCTTTTTTGTACTTTTTAAATACAATATTGTTACTTAAATATTATATGTGCATTTATAATACAGAAGAAGCTGCTTATTTGGCCTGTTATAAGTCTAAATAACAAACACTATAAACAATACAGAGCCACTGAGCATTCTTCAGTCTTTTCATATGCAACCTGCTTCAGATGCAACCAGTAAACTCATTTTATTCAGGAAATATATATAAAAAGAGCTATTTTTATATATTAAGGGTAACCCTAGACCCTACTTTTGAAAATCAGGAACTGTTAAGACTGTCTGATATGTTTGGCCAATAAACTCGAACAATATCCGCCTGCTTTCAAAAAGAAGCCATCTGACTGATATGATGATTTGTGAAATGGCTTTTTATAAAGTTTGGGCAAACATTTTTCTCATGGAGTTTTTAGTGAAATTGTACTAAATTCTTGTTAATACTACGATAGCGTCAATTAACAAAGGAGACCTGTGCATATTTCTATTCTAGATGTATTTAACCAGAACCAATCCACCACCAATATGTATTTCAGATACTACCTTGCATCACAAGGATATGGGGGGATGTAAAAAAGCTTACCGGGAGCTGCATCAAACCCCACTGTGCCCCCTGCTGGAGAGCCCTGTGAAGGGAGAGTAAAGAGATCACACCAGGAAAAACAATATATTGCCACAGCATTGTGGGTTTTACACTAAAATAAGATTTATACCAACTACCCAGACACCCCTGAAGAAGCTTCTTGAAATGGTTTTGAATAAAAGTGCGGGAACACTGAACATTACTAATGAGACCACCCAAAGGCAGACACCTACATTTTGTGAATGTACAAGAACATTCTTTGCATTGATCAACACACTGTTTGTTGAATAAAATCGTTAATGACATTTAATGTCACATCCAAACACAAGTTTAATTCTGAGGCAGCCATATTGGGAATAGCCACACAATTACCAAAACTAATTTAGCCTAGTGGAGCCATCCATCAAAAAAAGTCTATTAGAACCTTTTCAATATAATAAAGCCACACAAACACTTCAGATTCTATTGCAATTATAATGATAAGACCCTGGCCAGCATACAGTACATTCTCAGATTTCCTCTATAAATAGAAATCTTCCCCAAGCACATTCAGCATCTCCGTTTACCCCATAATTGTCCAGCTTATTGTTCAGTTATTGTTTATCTGAAAGCCTATTGTTAAGTAATTACAGGTAAATGAATGGTGATGGTTACAAAAATTAGATAATAACATCTATATTCACTGACAGGTGCTGGTGGATTAAAAGTTCAAAGCACAAATCGAGCAAAGTGTTTGTGCTCATGTAGTGTGAATTTTTTCTCTAGGTGCCTGTGTTCCAATGCACTATCACCACCTGTCTGTTGACTGTGTTCCCTTTAGCACAACATTATAAAGCATGGCAGTGACTTGGGTTTAGATAGATCTCTAGTTTGAGGATTCCGATGTGAGGGTTGATTACTGTGGACAATTCCATTGACCATAATCCTGGCCAAGCAGCTTTTGTTTCAACACCATTCCTGGCAAGACAGTCCTCTCACTAGTAACCACCTGGGAATGTGGCACCTACTTAAAATGTGTCACCCACTCTTTGCCCTACCCAACATACCAGGCACCTGTGTGAAGGCATGGACTCTAGTGAGATAATAGTGAGATAACAAATATCTCATACTTACTAAGTATTAAAACTTTCATCAGGCAGACAGCCCACTATTTCTTAAGGGCCTTTTTTTTTTACTAGCAAAAGGGCCAAATATATGGAGGAAGGGGGTACATAGTTTTTTTTCTTGGTCAACACCAGCTTAAGAAAAATTTTGTTAGGTATCACTAGCAGTAGAGTTTGTCATACTGTATTTGCCACAAGCTCATTAAAGTCAGTTAGTCAGATTTCAATTCTCAGAACAGCTGAGATATAACAGCTGTATATTCCAAACAGGCATGTCACAGGTAGAAATCCAGTGATGTCATATGATAAGTAAAAGATTTAGAAATAGCAAGTGAGTATTTTGAGGGAATAAAAATCTGACAATAATCAGATTTTGGTGTCTGAAAATCACATTACAGTCTGTAAACAGCAGCCCATTAGATAGTAGAGCATTCGGTTAGCTAATATGTTTGCTAACATTACCCTTTTGCAAATAATAAAACCTGATCAAATTCACTTTCGTATGAACATCTGAAATACGATTTTTTTTATATATATAACATTTATATCCATGTTATAAAACATTTAAAATGAATTACATGTTAATCCAGAACTTTCCAGAACACAGCTGGAGCACATCTTATACACCTCTAGCTGTTGTCTCTTCCACTGTAGGAAAAAATGAGCAGACTGAAATTTACTATATCACTCTGGAGTCTCCCAGTATGACATCATTGTAAAACTGCAGCATGAGTATACAAAAGCGCTGAACAAGGCGTCTGGTGTACTCGGAGAAAAAGTCGAAAACGAGTTACGTAATCAAGTTTGACTTTTGTCTCCAACAAAATGGCAGAGGGGGCACAGATAGAATAGGGTTAGTGAGGAACACTGCAATCAGCTCCAAACATGGCTGGAAAAGAGAGCATGAGAGCAACAGCCGGCCCTCTTTAATTGAGAAGACCCCATCAGTATGGTAAACATCTTCAACAGACACGCTGGCCTGAAGCCTGGACTGACAACACTCCCCCCACTTCGGCTCTTCCATTCTCTCCGAGCTGCAGGTTTAAACAAAGCGGCGTAAAAGGAAATGTATGCGACTCGTGTCTTTTACTCAGCAGGACTGGATCCATGGATGTCTTATTTTAGAACTCTGTAATCACTGTCAGTAAAAGGAATGATACCAAACAGCTTAGTTGTTTTATACCGAACCTGCTGGGTTTTACTGACAAATCTGTTTATTACTCTAGATCCTGTAAAATACAAGCCATCCTATGATTTACATCTCATGACATGTTCACCAGTTCAAAGGGGTCTTCATTAAAGCAGACTTTTCAGCATCATTAGTCACATGTCTGACCACTGCTGAACTTTCACTGACCAAAGCAAACCATTAAGATTGTTGCTGAGTTGAGGACTCAAAGCAACCAACCAGCAATAATACCCAAACATGGCTGATCAGGAACACAAATAGAGAACAGAAACACTGCCTCATGTAAGAGTCATCAGTGCCATTTAATGCCAGAAACATGTAGTTCATTGTGTGTGAATGGTCTGGAAAGTGAACAGTATTATAAAAATGAGTCAAAGGTTCCTGGCATAAATGTGCTGAGGACAACAAGTGCTCTCAGAGCAGAGAGGACACCGAGCATGCGCAGTGTCACATTATTGGTATGATAAACAGCCTAACAGTGTGGTCTGTTATGTGGTCATTCCAGAAAGCCAGAGAGCCACAATCACACCAAGCATAGCCCACAGTAACGGAGCTCTGAGCTGCGTTTCTAATTTTCATTAGTGAGTCACTATGCGCCTGACTCTTCATTTACAGTTCACTGACTGCAATCCTTAACAACTCCAAACTAATTTAGTAATGGAGAACATACTGGATATGAGTGTAAAATATATTGCATTTATACAGTAGGTTACATAACTGCAAGAGCGCTGGTTTTACACCAGACAGAACCAATTGTATTTTAAATCATGTTCGTGCCGCCCCCTATTTTTCACCTTGCGGTCATATCTTAAAAACATAAAGCCTTAAAAAGTAAAATAACATGAAAATTCCTGTGGTCTTATATAAATAAACAGCATAATGAGAATGGAACCACTAGGTGGGTTTCTACTCAAACGTTTCATCATTTCAAATAACAAAAATAAATGCAAATGAATCTGTCTATTTTTCCATTTACTACAGTCATGTAGATGACATAAATGCAATCAGACAGGACACACCTATTTTTTTGCAATCTTAAAAAAAATAAACTGAACAGCAGCCTAAAGAAGAAATGTTTGTTCCTGTATGTTTTAATTCATTCCATTCATCTATAGTAAATGCTTGATCGTGATCAGGGCCATGGCAATGTTTGATATTACTTTTGTTTAAAAGAAATCAAGCCAAAATTTTTTATATTATGTCTGATAAAGCATGATTGTCCTCTGTTGCCATGTCTGTGATGAAATGTGAAATGAAAAATATGATCTATAACCCTTGTATCATTCTTTATTCACATTTCCCTTCTTCTTTTTTTCATCTTATCTTTATTAAAAGACCAACTTTTCCTCCTATAAAGAATAAAAACATTGTCTTATATTTCCTATATTCTCCGATATTTTAGCATATTTTGAGAATTTGGGGATTCTATATACATTTTAAGTACGGTAGTATTTACATTTCCTGGCAAGTCATATTATTGTAAATGTTCATGAACTCTACTGCTAAACTTAGCCAGCTAGTTAGCTTAAACTAACCTGACAGAACTTAAAGCACAACTTTAGATGATGCAAGTCACCAACTTTAGTCAGAATGAGTATTAAATGACTATAACCAAACACTAAAACAATGTCAATTAAATAAATCAAACTATTTCTGCAGTCACGCAAGTTATCAAAATACTGTTTTGAATCTCACCAAGCTTTATTTATTTAAACACACCAAAAGGTATTTTAATAAAATATTTGCCCTGGGGCCTCCACATAAAAAAAAGTCATTGAATCTTAAAGTGGGGTCAAGGGACTCTCAGTGGTTTGTGAAGCATATAGCAAAGGGTACTGTGCTCCATGAATTTTATTTTGTTAGAAATCACTGCCTGCCGGTTAGAAGCTAACAATGCTAACTTGGAGCAAACGTGTTGTTTCTGTTTAGAGCTCAAGAATAAATGGTTGGAAAAATTCTGGTTATTGTTGTACACATTTGAATAAAATTTTTGCAAAAAAGGGACTATATATTATCAAAATTAATCTGTATTTATTCTTTTAATAACAATGCTGCAATAGACAATGCTTCACCCTTAGACCAATCTTTAAACAACGAACAAATCATTTTGCTTAAAAGTATTTAGTAAATAAATGTGTGTTATTTCAAGCTTATGGATACTTTAAAAATAAACATTGCCACATAGCTTACTCTTTACTCTGCAGTACAGTAACAACACATGTATTGCTAACTTATACATAAGTGATCATATGTATAAACTGTATTTTTATAGTGCTTTATATAATTTATGCAATTCTATCTCCTGGGTCTTATGCTTTGTGTTATCAAGGGGGATTTACACCAAGCATGTCACAGTCTATAAATATTTTTGCACCCTGACTGATGACTGCTACACTGTGGTGATAATTGTTTACACAAATGTAACGCCTCTGTGCTAGAAATATTAGCTGTCTTGTAAACGTGACTAATTGAGCTTGAGCTAAACTCAAATTAAGGGCAAAAAGCTCCTTTAGCTTACTCCATTTCACACTTGACAACATCTTTCCTGATTATAATCCAATTAAACCAGTACCATTTATTTCGTCAGTGAGTCATTAGGCATAATTTTGCTATCAAAGCTCACACACTCATAAGGAATATGCAGCTACTTATTCATGGAACGCAGACTGTGACAACTGTTTCAGAGCCGTCAGTTATGTGACTGAAGTCTAATAATTTGCTTGGGGGATGCGGACTGTTCCGGCACACCTAAAAACAGCTCTCTGATAATCCAGCCATTTCAAGTGTTTCCATAATGGAGGCCAGCATAACACTATGACAGAAAATTCCAGGTTTCACTGTTGAGTAATGATGGGAGCCTTTAAAGAATGATAACACACGAATGTGTCAGATATGTGCACACATACTTGCGAGCCAGCAGGGCCATACTTGTTTATTGCTGTTATTAACCTGCCTACTGCAATTCAATCATGTGTAATGTATTGTACGGTATTATATATCTATATTGTCTTGTGATCACAGAGTTTCACATCCGTGGCTAAGCTTGTATATTGTCAAAATCATTTGCATCTTTAAGGGGAGGTCTCTTTAGACCGTTCTCTCGCCCTCATCATGCCAGCTGCAAAACAGGCTGCCACGCAAGCAAGAAGTGAAAAGAGCAATCTGTCAGCGCAATCTAAATGGAGCCGTAAATTGTTTGTTCATCACCTTGTTTATCTTAATTTATCAGCATGGTGCTGTGCACACATAAACCTTTTAAACCTAGACACACACACACACACACACACACACACACACACACACACACACACACACACACACACACAAACAAACAAACACACCGAGCCCCACTATCACACATGGTGCAGCCAATATTGGTGAAGGAGGTTGAGTGGGAAGACAGTAGACTCAAGGTTGCTAGGCAATCTGAGGTAATCAAACACGGAGAGATCCAATCACATGTTAATGGCTGATTCCACATCTGGAAAAGGGTCCTCAATCATTTCAATGCTGGTATAGTGAAACATGCATGCCATTAGCTGAACAATCGAAATTCTACATATTGGTTACGACAACAATTGGCCCCATCTATCAACCTGAATTAGGCTGAATTTATTTCTTAAAAACTCACAAAAGAGCTGAAATATGGTATTTATGAAAATCCTGTTAGTTTCAGAAAAATATTTGAATCCTATGACAGCTTCTTGAATTTGTCTTCAAATCATACAATGTGCATTAGGTATGTCAATCTTAAATATGGTTTATGCTGTCAAATGTAAAGCTAATTTATTACAATGCTTTCCAATATTCTCACAAAAAGGTACACAAATGTACATTTAATTGTGTATTTTTTTGTGAAACTATTGTGAAACTATTTCTTACATCAATTACTCTAATTGTGGTGGGAATGTGTCATTTTGGCTTACTGAAAAATGTATTTACCATTAAAAAAAATAAAGATTTAATCATTTTAGAAATGTATTAAAAGATGAATAATAATATCCATTAATATTATATACTGTATACACAAAGTGTTGTATTTAGGAGTAAAGTAAGAATATATAATATTACAATATTAGCGCAAAAAAAAATATTTTAAAAAAATCTGGAATTGTGACAAAATTACTACACCTGCAGTCTTTATTTTAAAAAAAGTCATCTTTAGTATTGTCCAGACATACATCCTAATCTATAACACAAATCAAAAGCATTACCAAAGGTCTGTAATTTGTTGAAGACAAATCATTGTGCCTGTGTTTCAACTCACTGCACTAAACACAAGTAACTTGACTCTATACAACAGTTATAAAAAATTTAACAGTCAACAGAAATTATTCATCAGCCTAGGGACACTGTAATCCCGATAGTCTAGCATTGGAATTTTACCCGAATGTCATAATTTAGTATAGTTGATTTATCTATTTAATAATGTGTATAAATGCATGCACATACGGTATTTTAGGAGAAAACCCGGACCTCTAAATATTTTTATTCTAAAGAAACACTCCTACATGAAAGCTTTCCGCCAAACATAAATGTGATTCTAATAAAATGAAGCACTATATTACAAACAGCTGTATTCCTGCTCATTCATATAATTATCCAGGTAACCAACCACTGTAATCTCAGAGTCCTGGTCTTGCCCGACACGAGTGAAACCTGATGTGGTCTTTTATTGTTGTAGCCCATCCACTTCAAGGTTCATCACGGTGTTCTTTTAGAGATGCTGTTCTGCTCACCATGCTTTTAAATAGTGCTTATTTCAGTTGAGTACACACATAATTGGTGACCATGCACACACATTCATACATTCAAGCAATTTTAAAACCCATCCGTGTTTTTTTGGGAAACGGAGAACTTCAGAGAACATCTCAGACACATCAGACATGCCAACTCCACACAGACAGTAACCTGAGCTCAGGATTGATCCACCAAACCTGGAGCTCTGAAGTGGCAACACTACCAACTGTTACACTGTGTCACCCCCATTATAAGTCACTGTTAAAAATATTAATAGAACATCACTCAATTATCATTTCTCTTTTCAAAATAATTTTCTTTGTATTATATTACAGCGGCCCTTTAATGTTATTGCAACACAAGAACAAACAAGAAAAATCTACAGCATGAATACAAGGTTGTTACACAATAGATAAACAGATCTGTTGGGATACTGCATCTACCTTTAAAAAGCTAGACGAAATTCATTAAACATTTTGCTGAAAATCCCATTTCTACAGCCATCGTTTGCTTGATGCCTCTTTTACAGCTGAACAGAAAACTCCTGCATCTCTCGTTTCATTGACTGACTGGACCACCTCTGGGAATTTCAGATCACTTGTATTACATCCAAAATGAGACACATTTCCTTTAAAGTAATCTAACATCCTTCCTGAAATATATCCTCAAAATATCCTTCATCAAGTGTACAAGACGCCTAAAAACAACGGTCTTAAGATGTGACCTTACAAGGCATCATGTCTGAAACACTGCTCAGTTTGCATGTTTAATATGCAGAAGCAAAAAGCTTCAAAATGCTGAAGTGATACTCAACTTCACCACAGGCAGATTGCCTTTCACCTCTGACCTTACTTTCTTTTTTACCTTTTGCTTTACAGCATCTCCCACAAATTAATTTTCCTACGAGCCACAAGTTTGGATACTGCTATTTATAAGGCCTGAGTGAAATAATCAAACCACAACACTGCAATTACATTACTACATCCTTTGATTGTACTATGTCTTGAAATGTTATTATCTGTTGGATTACAAGAATGAAGGGATTCTTCACAACACCCATAAACTGTTTAACATCTGCATCATTCACCCTGGAAAAAATATTTTATACTTTTATCTAGATACTATGCAAATGGGCAGCACCATGAACCCTCCCTCCACTTACTGGTTGCATAAAACAGCATAATATAGTTTATTGTTTATTATGTAAACTTATTTCTAACTTACTTCATTTCCAAACTGGATTACTAAATCATTTCAACGCAAAGCGGTGAACTTCAGCAAAATGTTTAACCTCAAAAAAACCTTCTTTTTTTTGTAAAAATAAATAAATAAATAAATCGTAAATAAAATTCCCCTCCCTGGCATCCCTGTTCAGGAAGTCCTTAAATTTATCAGCACACAATAAAATATTTAGTGAGGGCTTAGATCATGGTGGTTTTATGGTGCAGCTCAATGGCTCACAGCTCCAGGTTCCCCAGTTTGATCCTAAGCTCAGGTTACTTTGTATGTGTGCGAATGTGAGTTTCACGTGTTCTCCTGGGCTCTAAGTTGGTTTCCTCCTTCATCCTAAAAGCATGCAGGTGGACTTGTGACACTAAATGAGTGAGTGTGTGCACGATTATAGACCAGCATCTTATCCAGGATATATTCCTACCATACTTCCAGTGTTTCTGTGATAGGCACTTGATCAACCACAAACCTGACCAGTGCTTACTGAATATGATAGAATGAATGAACAAATGAATGAATGAATGAATGAATGAATGAATGAATGAATGAATGAATGAATGAATGAATGAATGAAATGAGTCTTGCTATCTTCTAAGTGCTCGGCAGTGTAATCCCAAATGTACAACAGTAATCCAGTCAACACATTATTTATTTAAAAGAAGGAGTGATGAGGCTACATTGATTAAAAACAACAGTGTGAACCCTGCCATGGTCGAGTTCATTCATATTAAAATTAAGTCTAACTTTTCCACACCTCATGCCTTGCCTAATGAGTCTTTGAAAAAAATTTTTTAGTACAGATGGCACCCCAGCAGCTCGAGCTGCCCTTATAAGAGCATGCTGGTCTGGATGCTCTCCTAATCCAATACCGCATTATCTGCATGCCATTAGAGCAGCTCAACTGCTACAAAAAGAAAACTTCAAATCTATAGATTCAATGTCTGCATCAACATCAAGTGTAGGCTTCTTTTTCCTTTTTTTTGCACAAGTGTGCACTTTTTATTTTTTGCTTATCTATAACATGCACTGGATCACATAAGCAAAGGCTTCCCCAGAGCAATGAAACTCTGCTTAATGGATCAAACTAAATAATGAGCTCAGGATCTTTTTCTAGCTGCTCGGTTCATTTTTTAGGGCGAATACTATTAGAATACTAATGACAAATCCTTTTGACGCCGGCCATTCATTCTACACTCCACGCGCACTCACGCTCGTGCACAACCACGCACGGTCCTGATGATAGTTTCACGCTCGAGCTTGCACCACTCGCATCTTCACCTTGAGATACGATGGAAAACCAAGTGAAAGAGTCGAGCATCGCGATTTCTTCCGCATTGCTGCGTGTAAAGCTTTTCAGTACGCCGCGCTCGAGCAACTCACTTTTGCCAGCGCCGCACATTTGACGGCAGAGGACACAGCAGCCTGGAGACTCAAATCCCAAATGTCTCCTCACTAGCTGCACTACTGTATTGCACGTCATTGCCCAGCGCTCCACTTACTTTACAGCCCGTATGGTGCACTTGCACGGTCAGTAAACAGGACCATACGGGTCTTTTTGCGCGCGCGCTCGAGGCTTACCTTGTTCACGCGAAAGCAGTCCAGGTTTCCGTGGTGACGACGCAGTTTAGAATGAGTCCTCGTGCTCGTGCGCCAGCAGCTTTGGCCCCGCGCTCATTAGCATAAAACTCCCTGTGGTCACTCTCTGACTGTCCGGAGCTGGGGTGGGCGGGGCGCGAGGGGGCGGAGACTAGCGCAAAACCAAGCACGTGGATCCACCCGCAGGAAAAAAAAAAACAACACTGCTGCAACAATACTTCAGTTAGGCCAAGTGATGAATAATCACTCAGAGTTTGTAATAACGGTTTTAGGTCCAGTGGTTAAGTTAACAAGTGTGCAGTATCTGGACATCTTTCTGTGTCCACGTGGGTTGCCTCTTGGTTCAGTTCAACACAGTTTTGTTTGTATAGCACTTCTATCAATGTTCATTGTCCCAAAGCATCTTTTCAGAGATAAGTAAGTTATAAAATCTGACTTTATTTTAGTGCCTATAAGTTTATTCGTAATGAGCGAGCCAGTGGTGACAATGCTAAGGAAAACTTCCTCAGATGGTATGAGGAAAGAAACCTTGAGAGGAATCAGACTCAGAAGGGAAACCGATCCTCATCTGGGAGACACCAAATGTCCATTTATCATACTGTAGTTCCATCACTGTTGATGTGTACTGTTCAGTGAACCTTTCATGCCAACTGTAGTCTTAAGCCATTGTAGCAGACTGCTTGTATAAACTACAGTCCAAATCCATTCTCATAGCTCTTAAGTTGCTCAGCACTTTTATGGATCTTTAGGCTTTTCATTTGGAAATACCCCCTGCTGCATCGAGTGGTGTCCAATTAAAGAGAACTCCCTTGAGAAACTCTTGATTTCCTTTAGTGTGTAACACCTCAGACCAGGTGTGGTCCAAACAGGCTTTGCCATCTCCTTCCTTAGTGTTTCACTGATGAAACTACTACAACTCTAGACAATTCAGCAGTGAAGACCAGGTGTGCCAGGCTGACTCTCTTGTATGTGTGTGGTACAGTGATTTTCAGCAAAGCATAACTAATATGATTCTGAAATAATTATTAACAATTAGGCCTAAAGGTTTTTCCAATAGATAGTATGAGAAATTGGACACTTAGGAAGGAGAAAAGGATTTGTACCGATTGGCCAGGCAGAGGGACCGAGCTGGGAAGGATGTGCTACAAGTTAGAGCAATAAAGGATGGAGATGAAAATGTGTTGACTAGTGAGGAGAGTGTGTTGAGAAGGTGGAGGGAGTATTTTGAGCAGCTGATGATGTTCCAGGCACACGTGCAAAGTTCCGGTTTTGCGGCGTGCACTTCCGGTTTCTTGATGTTTTTCCCACACCTCCCGCTATTGAAGGACTCCCAAGACTTTAGCTCAGGGCCAGATTATTTTACCAGCTCCCTAGCCCCTGAGGATATTCTTGCCACTCTGTCTGCTCTGGATTCCTGTTCCTGATCCTCTTCCTGATTCTGATCATGTTCCTGACCCCAGTTCTGCTCTGGTCCTGGTTTTGAGCTCTGGACTGTTTTTGTTTTGTGTTTTGCTCTGCCCTTTATTGCTCAGTTTGCTGGCTTATGGATTTTTTGCACTGTTTTGGATTTTGGTTTTGGTTCTCCCTGCTTTGCTCGGTCTGACTGCTCTGTTTAAGGACTGATTTTTTTTACTCTGTTCTGGCTTCGGATTTTGGACTTGTTATAAGACTGTTTTTGCCTTGCTCCCATTGCTCTGCTTGTTGGCAATTTTTGATCTTATTGCTCTTCATTAAAAACTGTTTTCATCATACACCTGGTCGCATCCTGCATTTGGGTCTTTCCCTCCCATTCACCCAACCAGTCACCCACATTCAGTGACAGAATAATCTGGCCTTGCATCGTGCACCGTGTCCCACCTGCTTTTCTGACATATAAATGAGGAAAATTAAAGAATTTTGGATGATGTGAAGATGGTGAAGCAGGAAGTGGATAGTATTAGTGAGGAGAAAGTAAGAGCAGCGATTAAGAGGATGAAGAGTGGAAAGTCTGTTGGACCAGATGACATACCAGAAGAAGCGTGGAGATGTTTTGGAGAGATGGAGTTGAGTTTTTACCCAGATTGTTTAATAAGATTCTGGAAGATGAGAGGATGCCTGAGGATTGGAGAAGAGTGTGCTGGTACTGATTTTTAAGAATAAGGGAGATGTAGACGGATGATCCACTGTGGCGGCCCCTAATGGGAGAAGCCGAAAGAAGAAGAAGAAGAAGGTTCTTCGAATAGATAAATGCTCTTAGCTGTTTCTGACTGTATGTATGAACATATGACTTTTTAAAAGAAGATTTGGAACTCTTGTGTATTTCTTTAGCCAACCCCACAAGTTTTTCTACAGTAAAGGCCTGGTTACAAAGGCCTTTATTTAGGCCATTGCACCACTTTTGTTTTGATATGGATTTCAGCCTTTAGTTTGTCATCCTGCTTGAAGATCCAGCCATAACCCAGTTATAACTGCATTGCAGAAGCAGACAGATTTTCACTGTAATTCACCAGGCACCCCTGGGGTAATCCTTTAAGTTTCTATATATCATGAAGCATTCAGAATAAATTTCCTTTAGCGTTGACTGTTTGAAGAACCTGTGAGGAACTGTCAAAGAGAGCATACATTGCATACACATTTATTTTGTAAGAAAATAATTTGACTGGGGTGCTTTTCTGCTTCATACAGCTTTCACAATATTTCTTTTTCAGAAATAAAAACCTTTAAGCATGAAGCTATCTTCAGTTATTTTGAACGATGCCAGTAATGCTGCACCAGCTTTTTTTTTTTTTTTAACAATCATCAGTGTCATTTCATTTCATCCTTAGTTTCCTTTTCAGTTCATATGTCTTGGAGACATACACACTTCTGGTTAGAAGTAAAAGGTTATTATAAAGCTTATAAAAGAAAAGAATAAAGTAGATTTTATGTTGTGATAAATGCTTTGAATTGACTTAATTAAAACATTACATACTGCTTATAAAACTGTAAATCATCTAAAGGTTCTAGTTTACTAAAGACGCTGCAATATGAATGATGACTTAACCAAAGCAAAACCAGTAATCAATTGAACAACAACATGTTTAAATCAATTAGTAATTACTGTTGAGTTTACAATATTGTGATTTCAGGTATAATATGTGCTACTAAAGAATAACAACCATAACAATAAGAACACCAACAACAACAAAAGTCAAAAGTAACACCAAGGCATTTCCAAGCATCACAACCAATGTCTTTCAATGCAGCAGTCCTCTAGCTGTCCAATAACAACTCCTGGCCACCAGATGGCAGCCTTTATCCTTCTTTATTATGAAAAGTATTTTACAACTTTTAAGTTCCATATGCTTGGCAAAAGTGACAATATCAAGCATAAGTCATGTCTAACATATGATCACCGTGGCCGTCGTATGGGTGGTGGAGGGGTGGATCTTGGAGGAGGCAAGTGGTGGAGGTGACGAGCTGGACTTGATACGTAACGCTCGTGCAGCATCGTGTCTGGAAACCTATAGATTAAATAGTATATTAAAATTTAGTCATTAAGCAGACACTTTTACCCGAAGCAACTTACATTAGAGCCCAGCCATGGCAGTTTAGCAGTAACAGGATTCAAGATTTGGATAAAAGATTAAACCACTAATATAACAGCTGATATAACCACTGCCTAGATGAAAACTTAAAAGAAACTGTCCATGCAAGTAAAATTACAGTAGGAATGCAAATGAACATTAATGGCATATATAACCAAAAAAAAGCTAAAAAAACTCAAAACCAACATGACAATTTCGGATACATATTTCAATGTGATCTCAGTGTCAGCACAAGTAACTGCTTATCTCTTTGGCCATAATCTTTACCTGACCACTAAAGCACCACAGGCCATGATAAAAGTCTTATTGTGGCAGTGTGGTTTTCAAATCCTTTTAAATCCATTTAACATACTGTTTGTAAATCACTGTAAGCTTTAATACATCAGAAGCTTTTTTCTGGTGCAAACTAGGCACAATATATTCAATATTTGTGCGCATGTCACAGGTCTTTTTCTTTGATAATCGCTAAAAATGGATGTGCATTACAAAACTTTTATTGAAATGTCATAGCTCAATGTACCTTTACACACTGTAGTAAATTAATTACTTTTAAGCCTTTATCAATATGGTTTATAAATCTACATTATAATAACACAAGTGCCTTAAAAGATGTTTTTAATGAAATACATTCAAGTAAGTGTTTTGAAATAAAGAGAAGGAGGAAGCTTTTTTATTCACCCAGCATTTTAAATATAGAACTGACTTCCAGTATGTTATCATCAAATTCCCACTCATACCACTATTAGCAATTCGAGACTATAGTTGTTGTAAACTCCCTAGTTTAATTGTATTTCAGTTTTATTTTATTATGCAATGCTAAAATGTTTTTGGCACAGAACGGTAGTAGACCTGTGTTAAAATTGATCTGAAATGTATTATAAAAGTTAACATGTTAATTTTTCTTGTTATTACGTCACTTAATTTAGGCTTATCTACAGTAGGTCTACAGTTTAGTTCAAACCACAACATCCTGTTCCTATTACAAAACAGGAAGTTTAGAATATTATGCTTTAAACATATATGAAACAAAAATATAACTTACTGTAGATAGAGGCACAAAAATATTTCACGATATAGTTGAAACTCATAGTACCTCCGTTTGTGGTTGAAAGAACATGTGATTCTATTTATGGTTTGCCACATGGAGGAAAGTTTATACCTCTACACCAAACAGAACTTCCTGTCACAGATGTCAAGCACACAGCACTTCTTACAGTAAAACTAAACGAACCTTTTTCTACAGCAAATAATAGTCACTACCCAGTTTCGTCTAGTATTTTCTGTCACATCTCTTTAATATGATTTAGAGGAGTCTGGATTGAGGAACTTGTTTGCACTTTGCTTTCATTTTCCACTTCCTGACTGCACATAGCTCACTAGGTGGATAATCTAAAAAAAAAACTTTTAACTTATTTTAATTATATCAGAAAATGTCAAAATGTTTTGTCAATTGGTTTGAGTCAAATCATTTATAATCCATTATGGGAGGTGAAGATTTTGAGAAAATATCATGAAAGAAAGTTGATTCCATCAAATTCATCACATTTAACCCTTTATGTTCTGAAAAGTTTTGAATCAGTGGTAACGCAGGTAAAAGTACGTACCGTTCAGGTACACGTGGAGGGATTCTAGGAGGAGGGAGTGTGGGCCGGGTTTCAGGTGATGGCCGGGGTGGGCGAGGTGGAGGAACACTGTTTTCCTGAGGCTCCTTCATCAAGACAGAGAAGCATACCGGATTATATTAATACGTGGCTTTATACTACAAATTTCCTTTAAAGATCACATGATATTGTGATGACATGATATCACATGAGAGTGCCTATCCTAAAAATGCTAGGCTTCATTATTATGCATGATTAAAATAAAATAAAGACATTCTATTTAAATGTGGACATCTTTTTAAGTGATTTTAAGTGTCATTATTATTCTAATAGAGGATGGGAAAAGAGACTGTGTTCACCTCTAGGTCACCATCTGGCCCACTGCTGTTGCTGACAGTACTTAGCGTGCTCAACCTGTTGCTGCCACTGCCTGTTTAAATCATAGATAACCATTAACATGTGAAATACCTTTATTCATTATACTTATAGCTGTTCTAAAGATCTGGACTGAACTGTTTTTGGCCTTATATTACTGATGTTCTCGATAAACATGCTGTATAAAATATAGTCTGTAAAACACATGAATATACTATGAATGATATGCTGTTTGCCTTATCCATGATTGAGCACTTATTATTAATATTCTTCGTGATATAGGTGTTTGTGTGAGAAATATTCATAACAGCATTTCCTGTACTGTTCCAGGAAGATTGCATTTTTATAGGCCACAATGATAAAGACAATCAGAGCACAACATTTCAAAGGAGTAACCTTTAAATACTGCAAATAAAATGAATAAAATGATCTTTTAAAAAATCAAGAAAAAACTAATATGAAAAAGAAATTATTCAAAATCTGATGCAGTGTTACTCACTAGATGTGCTGGATGTACTTCCTGTATGCCAAGTTCCCCTCTGCGGTGTTTTGTTTAAAGCAGGAGGGTGGTTAAGGGAGCGAGGAGCTGGTTCATACACTGAACATTCAACATTCATATGAGATCCCCATTGCAGGTTCCTCTGCACTGGAGCAGTTATATCCAGATCTGATATAAAATAAAATATAATTATATATATATATATATATATATATATATATATATATATATATATATATATATATATATATATATATATATATAAAGAAAAACAGAAAACACACAGAAAACAGAAGATGAATTGAGTTGAAAGTTACGTAAAAGAGTTCAAACACGAAGTGACACAGATGATAAAGACAGTTAAATATTGTGTAAGAAGTTCATGGCAGTTTATGACAGCTCATGAAGGTAAAATGCAGCCCACATGTATCTCTGGGAAACAATGATGTAATGTTGCTTTAATTAATTTGGCAGACATTTTTATTGTAGGCAATTTATGAGTTATGGAAACATACTATTTTAGTACAGAGCCTAGGCATAAAGTAGTAAGCATATGTGTGCATTGACAGAAGGGACAGAAAAAAGTGGGCATAAAGAAGAATTCCAGAAAAGCAGGCATAAAAAGGGTCTTAATGACATGTACAGATGGATAGGTCTTAGCAAAATTTGTAAAGGGCCTAGTAAAGTAGTCATAAAGAAGCATCCTAAAGAAGCAAATTCAAAGGGTCCTCGTGATTGAAAAAAGCCTCAAAAGACACTAATGAAGGAGGCACCAAGTAAAGTATACAAAAGGCATATAGAAGATTAATAGTAAAGTAAATATAAATCAGGGTTCTAAATAATAAAACTGGCAAATATTGTCCACTGGAAATAAAAAATAAACAACCACTTCTTTCTTAACTACATTATGTTTGTATAGCAGTTGTACTTTGCTTAATGTTTTGGAATTAAAAGCAGTGTGAAATGAAGGGCATACCTAACACTTTTCCACTTTTTCCTTTGTCCTTTTTACGTCTGATGATGCTATCCCGTAATTTTTGTAAATTTTCCTAGATATGGATAAAATTATTTAATAAATAATAATATAAATGGAAAGTCAAACAATGTTATGTTTGAAAAACAAGTTGGTATTAAAAGAAATATATATAAATATGTGCATTAACTGTCTGAATAAAAATGTGTCGCTCATGATGTATTGCAGAGTGATTTTCTCTGATTACCTGCTGGAACCGAACGGACTGGGATCGTTTCTCCTGGTCAAATTGCCAGGCTTTAAACTCCTGCACTGCCTCCTCTACAGTCAGTGCTCCCACCTTCACCCTCTCCTGAAGGGAGATGAGCTGCCTCTGACCCGGGGTCTTCATCCCTGCATATGGATCGTGGCCACTGCTTAGCATTCGCTCTGGAGCTGGCCTCACTGGTGTTTGGGATGTCATTAAAGAAAATTACACTTAAATCCCACTTTACAACTATTTTGTTATTTTTTCAGATGATTTTAAATAGTAGCATTAATTTTTTAACTCATACCTTGAGAAGACTGGTTACTATTGGTTTCTGAATACAACGAGTTCTTGGAAGAGAAAACTGCAAAAATGTTTAAAAAAAAATTATGTATTTGATGTTTATCAGACTCAAAGAAGAAAGCACCAATCAAATGCAATTTGCAAAAGCAAAGAGTTTCGTATTTTGATGGAAACAGTTGTTTACACCAACGAAATCAGAAATTTGAAAAAATATAGAACACGTGTGGTACATGTTGTATTTGTGGTGTATATATATGTGGTACCTGTTGAAATGTAGGTTTTGCATTCCTCAGGTTCAGAGATAGGGCATGCTCGAGGTACTGGGGCCGGGGGACGATTTGCAATAACAGGTGCAAAGCCACTTTCGTCATCTATGGTGTCATAAATTTCATCTGGAAAGCAGAGCTTATATGGGTCCTCCTCATCGTCCTCCTCATAGTTTTCCAAATTGTCTTCTATGTTTTCCAGTTCGGGCTCGTCAAATTCTTTACCCGAGTATGCATTATTTGCAAGATCGTCTTCTGTCTCGGACTGCTTCTGTGCATTTGCTAAAGTTAAATATTAGATGTCAGTTACTTAACAAAAAATACAAAAACTAGTGTTACACAAACTCTTACATAATCTTACATAAACATTTAAATTTAAAATGATACAATGATAATCCAGTAAACAGAAATATCACATAATTCACATCTGCAAATACAATGTTGGACTCAATGATGTTTATGTATACAATCAAATGCTGGAAAATTTATTTCAACATAAGATCAGTTAAATATTCACACTCATGCAAAACATTCATTATTTCTTTTTCGATCAATTATGTTCCAAATACATTAAGGGTGTAACGGTACACAACATTCACCTCGGTATTTAAGCCACGGTTCAGATCAATGTCAGTATGGTTAGGGGGAAGAAATGCAAAACATAAAATTGCTTGTCGTTTTTTTATTAACACTTTTTTATTATTATAAATTTTTGTGATCATCAACATTTGAACAGTTTATATTTTTATTACAATTTTAAATAAATTGCCTGTTTGGTTAAATAAGATATAAAAACTTATTTTATAATATTTTATAAAAAAAATGTAATATAATAAATCAAATTAATGTGATACACATTTTATTATATTGATTCAATTTAGTAATCAATTAAATTGGCTCAAATTAAATGTATTAATTTAAATTAAAAAAAATTATTAAATAGTTTACATTTGTTAGACCCCATTTGAGTAATACAGATTCAACATACTTTAACAAATATCTTTATTTCTTCCGTCCTTAATTCATTCACTCCCTCGATATGTGGAATTGTCAAGACATTTTTCAAGAGAAATTCTTAAAGCTCGTCATAAAGCGAATCCATATCGCTAGCGTTAGAGGCTAGTCACTTCCTGATTAGCAGTTAATGCTAGCACTATGGTTTCATTACCATTTTCATGTATGCATGCAATCTTATTTCCAATATGGAGTGTGTAGACACAATGACACTGTGCTAACTTTAGTTTCTTTTTTTTATACCTCTGCTATTGTTGTGTATGTTTTTAAGTTTATGATTTAAAAAAAAGGGCTCTCAGTGCAAAGTGGAGACCAAACCAACTTGCGGGCTGCTACTTAAAATGTTCCTGAAGGAACTCAGATTTCAGACTATGTTCCGCACATAAGAGGGATTGTACCCCTGTACCGAAAAATTCAGGTATGAATACGTGTACTATTACACCCCTAATATATAGCAATTCTACATTTAGTACTTTAATACATTAATACCTTTAATGAAAACTAAAAAAAAAAAGTTTTACTCTCTAATTAAACTTTTAATCTCATTCAAACCAAACATTTTTTAGTTAATGTCATGTATGTCATGTCTCTGTCCTTTCACCTGCAAAAAACTTTCTCAACACAGCGTCTTCTGAATGAGACTCATTAAAAGAACTGTCCAAACTCTCCAAGTCCTCATCTACCGAGAAAGGAATCACATAATGCATTTTACTCATGTATTTTCAGTCACAAATTCTTTCTCAGAAATGATGCATTAAATTGTTTGTAAAAAGCTGACAAATTATCATTTTCTTTGTTATTATAATGTATTTGAAAATATATGTGTATTATATCGATTTATGTGGCACAGAATGCATTGCAGAAAGCTGTTATTAACTTACACAACTGTATGTCAGGATTGAGTTGCATCATGGACTCGTAGATGTCCTCCTGAAGAGAAAACTTTGCAACAAAGTTTTGCGATGAATTTGCCATTGGCTCATAAATGTCCTCATCTCCATGAGTTGCCATGGATTCCTCTATGTGACACTTGACTAAGTCTACGGTCTCCTGGATGGTTTCACAATTCAAAAAGCATTAACATGACCAACATTGGCACTATTAGTTGATAAAGTGAGGAATAAATAAATGATGAATTAAAATGATTAATTATCAATAATAATTAATTCTTCTGTTCATTGGACAACCTACTGCTAATTGTGGCACTTTGTCATATATGACGCTTCAGAACATTAGAAATAATAAAGACATAGATGACTTAATTCAAAAACAGCCAAGTTAGGTCATCTTGAGTGTTTTAATGATTGCCAATTAATGTGAGGCAAATACCAAGTTTTACACATAAAATTGATGTCCACTTACAACATAATCATCCATGAACTGTCTCAAATCAGGAAAACCACTTTTCTCAGCCATGGTATTAGGGTAATCCCCATGCTTGTTCGCTATGCTGTAGGCCTGAAGGGCTCCAGGACATTGCAGCAAAGTGCTAGTCAGCTGTTTTAATCCATGCTTTGCCGAGAAGTGAAGTAACGTTGGAAGTTCCACATCCCTCTGATCTGAGTGTCCACAATGGGCAGGTTTCAAGATGTAATTATTCGGTTTTTATGTGATACTAATTCTTGTGTTATAAATAAAAATACGTATGTGCCAAATCATTCATATCACATAATACCCATTATACATAGAGAAAGTGATTTTTAATGCAAATGAAATAAAAAAAGGGGGCTCACTTGTACTCTCCTCATCAAGTTGAGTAATTCCAAATATTTTTAGTCCATTTGGAGGCATCTGTTTTTTTAGAGAATCTGTGAACAATTTATCCAATTCCTCTAAAGAATTTGATGAAATACTGAATGCCTAAAAAAACAAACGGCGTCATTTACGTCAGCAACATGACACCAGTGTACATTAGAGGATAGTTACAACAAATGCTGAATTAAAACATTTGAAAACATTTTTACTTGTAATCAAGGCTCACAGTTTTTTAGATTAGGAATTAGCAACACAATCTGTACAGTTTAATATGTATGATCTTTATATTTCTGTAATTTTTTAAACCAATAAAATGTGCTTTATTTGAGCAGATACAAAACAAACAAAAACACAAACACAAAAAAAGAGTATAAAGTCTATTCTTAAGTCTGATTATCCATCTTAATACGTCAAATTATTACCTTAATGAACTGTGAAAATAAATGGAAACAATTACCTGACAAAAGAAATGCACAGGGTCCATAACTTTCTCAAGATAATTGCTAATTTCCTCCATTTCTGTGTAGTATGTCACAGTTGTTGAAAATAAAAGTGACTCATTATTATAAAGCTGCAGAATAACTTCTCCAGTTGGCATTTCTGAAAGAAAATCAATTTTATAATATTAGAATATGATGTATGCATTTTATAATATATACAATAAAGTACAACAAATACATAAAGTGCAATAATATCCCATTTCTATGATTTTTCTGAGAACACAAATGTTATTTGAACACGCGTTTACTTATTATACACTTTTTTATATAAAAATAGTATTTTAGTAGTTTAGGTTTTAGGTGTTGAACAGATATATTTTGACAATACCTGTGAAATTATTGTCATTTCTGGTTACAATCTCATGATATCATGCACCTCCATCAGAAATTACATTCAATAACTTTTAAAAGTGTACGCACAAATGTGCCAGAAATAACATGCAAATGATACTAAAAGTGAAAAGTTAGAGAGGAACTAAAAACAAGAAGTTCCTTGCTCGGATCTGAGACCCACCAGGTGACTGAACTGTAACAATATATTCGTTCACAGCAGTTCCCGGCACATGTTTCGTCGAACTTTCACATCGAAACTCCACTTCAATGTTGTCTTGACTGTTTAACTTGTTTGCCATGATGATATAAATATCCACTTGGGTCTGGAAATGTGGAGAGGACATTATATTTCAATATTAAACAATGCCAACAAATGGCCACACACAGCAAATGTTTATACAGGCATATATACAAGCTTATAAATAAACTGCAAGTGCTTTCTGTAAAAAGGCCTTGGTGACAAAAAAGGTGTGATCTAAATGTCACAGCTATTCAGCACAGACAAGCCTAAGGACAAGTTACAAATGTCCTGTCTTTGTGTCATGAATCAATAGTTCTAAATACTTACCCCACAGAGGATTCTGTTAGGTTGGACTGTAATGCATGATTTCTGTTCTTCTGATAGAGATAGGCTTCTCAGTTGACACGAGTTATTATCAAAAATCTCTACATCTTCCTCTGGTGACTGGAAGTTATCTGAATGGACCAAGTGAGGTTCCTCTGGATCAGGCTGATCCAAAATTTGTGTTGGTGATTGGATCATAGTTTCAGCAATAGCTTCTTCCTCAATATATATATCACTGTTTTCTTTGGGGAAAAAAAGATTCTCAAATTATCAATATAAAAAGAAAAAAATCTGAAAAAACAAACAAAGTGTTGCTGGAATAGTTTACATGGTTTATAGCGATAGATTTCTAAAATATTTGGGACCTTTTTTTGGATTTGGCACAAAATGAAAAACCATCAAAAAGTCAAAATTTTTTTCCTTAGGAAAAAATACATACCTTCCTGAATAACTTCACAGACTGTAGAGACATACAGTGCTGGTTCGTCATCTGAATCAAGCTTTCTCCAATAATTCCAGTGTTCAAAATAGTCCATCAAGTCATTGTTTTCAGAGATGCCGCACAAAAATGCAACGATTTTTCTTGGCGGACAAAGAAACTTGTTTAAGGTGTTCCGCACCCCTGGTTCGCTTTGAATATCTATAAATGTTTCTGAGAGTAACAGCAAGATGCACTGGCTATCTCTAAAAACTGAATAGTCTTCATCTTGCACTGAAAGTTCCTCATCCACAAGATAGAAAGAAATAGAATCCTCAGGGAAATGATGTGAAGCCTCCAGGATAAGCTTTAGGTAGGAGGCCCAGTCATGGGCCTCACTAGTGTGCACAATTAACACTGAGCACATAATTAAGCATGAAGGATTTACTGCAAAAGAAGAGTTAAAATTATTGTCTGTCTCAAGTACAGGTTCCTGTGCCAACTGGTGAAAACGACCATGTGTCTGCAGGCATTTGGACTGATAACACCCACACATCCCTAAAAATTTGACTACAATATGTCTTATTCGATACTATAAACCCAGAAGCTAGATTGTTGATTTGAAACTAAATGTGACAAAAAAACCGGATCCTCATCTAAAACATAAACGGAGTCATTGTTCTTGTGTAACCTTGATGTATTCTATTTTCAGAGTACAATTTAAGTGTGAACCAAGCAAACTGCAAGACTGACAAATCAGTAGGCAAATTCCTAATCATGCATTATTTACTTTGTCTGATATGTGTATTTAGTTTTTTTTTAATGCTGTTATTTATGTTTGTATGTGGTGTTTGTGAAAAGAAAATTACATAAAAATAAACTTTAAAAACAACAATGCTTAAAATATATTAAGGAGAAAAAAAAAACTAAAAGATAAAAATATCCAAAACAATCCAAGAAATTAAACAAACTTAACAAAAAATACTAAGAAAAGTGTTTGATGTGACCTTCGTAAAATATATTTGGCAAAGGAACTATAAAACACCTCCCAGAAACGGAAGTTTAAATGCAAAAAGAAATGTGCTGCGGTGGGCTACAGGGGGTCTAAAAAGTATGACTAATAGGATATATAAAGAAGCTATAAAGGCCACATGCTTAGATACAGATTATTAGTGAATATGTACTGTATCTCTTTCACAAAGAATAGTCCTAATTATTAATATGATTATACATGTTTATTATTATTATTTTCCTATTACTAACACATTATTTGACCTTTGTTGTCACCTAACAGAATGATGACTGACATCTGTCAGAACTAACACACTAAATGTCTCGGTGGTATTAAATGACCAGTGACTTCTTCATTTTGTTCAAATAGGATGCAAAGCTTTGCACTCGACTGTATACAACTTAGTTCATATTTAGGGTTTTAATGCAAGTAACTTACCTTATGTCTCAATGAGAAATATCCAAGTCCTATTCAAATATCCACTTCACAATTTTCCAGTTTTCCAAGTTAATACAATTTCTTTTTTACTTTTCTGTAGTACAGGCTCTGAGAGGTGGCTGCACTTGAGTTACACATATTAAAAGAGACTCTTCATTTCCTGCTAGTGTGTGACTACGTCACTTCCTTAAACACTGTGTGACAAACTACCTAAAATGTCTATCTGACAAGACAGAGATTATCTGTATCAAGTTATGGGAAAAAAAATTCTGTTACTTCTCACAAGCATTATGAAGGGTGTAAAAAAAAGAGCAGAAATGATGGTCACAGTATTAAAGAAAAAGCATTATACATTTAAATGTGCAGTGGAGTTGGACTAAACTTAATTAAATGTAATGTGTAGGTGATTAATCATAAAGTCATAAAGACAGGCTTTCACCTCACAACACACACATATTTATACAAGTGTGTGTGCCATATATAATAATACTAAATATTTCTTGAACAAATCTGCTGTTTACAAAATTATGCAATTGCCTATATTAATTAACTACATGACCTCTTTTTAAGGGGAAATTATGTACTTTTGTATTTATTATCCTGCCCCTGACCAGTGGGTCTTTTGTCCTATTCCTATATAGAAATGGGTTAATATTTTAGGGATGTCATTCTTGCTGTCTTGCAACTTACCATTCCAATCTATCTGACGTCAGTTCTGTGTGTAATCTGTTGTTACACACAAAATTTCCACAGTGTTGATGATTTACTCCAGTGTTTTTGGACACACACTGTGAATTTCCATGGTAGAGTTTCCAGATTGGATTTTTTTTGTATTAAATTTCTTGTAACCTGCACATTTAGCGCTATACAAAATAAAATAATACGTTACTTAAGTTAGGATAAAGGTTTTTAATATTGGGATCCCATGTTTGTTTGTTAGATAAATTAGGGTTTTTAATTTTTTTTCCATATGTCCATTTATTTCACTATATCTTAATAATTTTAATATTTCTTTTGACTTTTTTCAAAGAAAAAGATTAGAATAATTTTAACACTCATTTTTCAGCCCACTGTTCGCATAATGATTAATGAACAACTTGTTTGATACTTAACAAACTTAACAAAGTTATTTGTGCCATGCTCTGGGGAGCAAAGGGAAGAGTTTCACATTCTATATATGAAATGGTTAGCTAAAAAGATGTAACAATAGTGGCTAACAAACACAATAATGCATCTTTAAAAAAATACATTTATGTATAAATTGTGTTATAAATAAAAAAATAGATATAAATCTAATGCAGACTTTACTCTCACTTCTGTGAAGTGACACACTACCTTTTAAAATAATCTTCCAGTTAGCTTTGGTACTCAAAAGTGTTTACAAACTGTAACAAAGTATCTGTACAGAATTATACATGTAAAACACTAGAACTACAGTAATGAAAATAATGACTTGGATCGCCCACAAAATATTCAATGGACAATGGACTGTTATGAGACTGCTATTAGAAAATGTTTGCAAAGCCCCTTTGTTCAAATTATGGTCAATAAAAATATGGCTAAGATAGAAGTGGACTGTCTTGATCTCAACACATTTGGAATGAATTGGAATGGCAACTTTATACTAAGCCTTCTCCCCAGATGTCAGTGCCTGATATCTTATGCTCTTATATCTGAACAAGCACAAATCTCTCAAAGCCATGCTCCAAAAGCTAGTGAAATGTATTCTTCGTAAAGTCGAGGTTATTAAAGCTGCAAAATTAGACAACTTAATATTAATAGCCATTGTTTTGGAATGTGATGTTAATTTAATAGGTGTCTACATACTATACGTCTGACTGGAATTATTATGGTATAATATTAGTATTAGTATTATTATGATAATACTTTTACTTGCATCAGCAGTAGTAAAACTGGGTAAGTTGCACCACAGTGTGTTTAGTTTTTGCCTGAATGCACAGCACTCTCAGTCATATCACAAAATCAGTTGTAGTCAATAGTATGTGCAAAAGTCTTGTTGATCCAGCATACATTTTTGTGACTGTTCTGAGGTTATGTCTCTGGTGATGTGAAACTAAAGTTGTAGGAGAGTGAATATGGTCACTGCAGAAAAACTAATACCTGTGATCGTCTGTGGTAAAAAGTGATCCTTGTTCTTCTGGTTTCAATTTTGATTCGGTGAGACTTTTTATTCCATAATCCTACGTTGTGCTGCTCTTTGTACGATTTTTCACATCACTAATTGAACGTTGCATAACTGAGCCAACAGTGATACACTTAACAATCAAAAACTAAATCTGTTGCATCAATTGTAATGGAAATGGTCCTGGGTTGAGCAAATACTCATATAATGACACCTGTCTACTAGAATTTTTACATGATTGTTTTGTAATCCATGCAACGTTCCTTGATCTGGATTGAACATTGTTCCATGAATAAGCCATCTTTTTCTTCTACAGACTTCAGTGTTTTTAATATAGGCCAATTTACTAATGTAGTGTATAACCTGGGGTAAAATGTCATTCTCTGACTTCTTAAACATCCCTGAATTCACTTATTTTATCATCTATTATATAGATGTTGAGAAGGTGAGTCCAAAGTAATTCTCAGAGTTCTCAAAAACTAAAGAACAGGAACAACTCACAGAATCTTTGCAGTCTTTATAGAAATCTTATTCGAATGTGAAGACTTGTCTTCTGCAGATTAATTTCTGCTATATATGGCTGATATGCTGAGTGCAACAGTAGATGATATTTTCTGTGGTGAGCTGAGTGTGCCTGAAACTAAACATGTCAAGCTAGTTGGCTAAAGTTAGCGTGATAACTAAACTAGCTAAAAAGGTTTTACACTAACATAAGATCGCTGTCTGGGGAGAAGTAGTAGCATAGTGAGTAGGATGTTTAGCTCCTGATTGAGAGTCCAAATCCCAGCATCCCATTCCAACCTGGACCCTTGAGCAATCCCTCAACTGCTCATTTGTATTAAAAAAAAGATAATTTAAGTCACTCTGTTTAATGGTCATTTGCAAAATGCTGTGAATGTCTGGCCCTCTTTGGTTTGGATCTGTGTTCTTGGGTGTATTCAGTTATCAGATCTGTTTTATTAGTTGATCATACTCTTTTGCCTTTTCAGGTTAATTCATTCCTATTAATAATACTAGTATTCATACTGGTAATGGAAGGGCGCCATGTTCTTCCGGTTTTTTATTTTCTTTTGCTCTGTAGTGACGTCTCCGTTCATCTACATGAGTATTTTACAGCAGGCTCTATACTGACCCCTGGTGGCCGCCACTCGTCTTTAACGTTACATGAGCATAACATGGCGTCCGCCGGCAGCCGAGAATGGAGGACGGTGTGCGAGAAATTTCGCCGCGCCCAAGATCTTTCTGAGGTAGAATCGCGAAAGGATCCAGAAAACGACCCGTTCCGCTCCAAGTACAAAGCCAGGGAGCTGCTCAAGGAGATCTATTGCACTCTAAAGAACTTCGACGTAGACGACGGTGAGGGCGAGGGCCCGGAGGCGGACGGTCAGGCAAGAGAGGCGCTAAATGGCGAACCCGCTAATAAGGCGCACACGGGCGACTCTCGAGCCGGACTCCGGGCCGCCAAACTCGGCGTGATTGACTATCACCTGGGCGTGAACCACATCGAAACGGAGGAGCTCTCCGCCGGTGAGGAGTACCTCATGAACTGTGTGAAATTACTGGACGAGTGCACGGTGACACGGGAGAACGTCTCGCTGTTCATCCAAGTCGGGGTAAACAACACCTACATTCCCACCCGAACCCGCACTAATGAGTACGGACCCAACATACAGCTCCATACTTTTTAGTACCTTAGTATACATGACACTCCCAGTAACGTTATCCGTTAACATACCACTTAGTATGGTAGTATGCATCTATTATATAACAATCTAGCTGCCTGTTTTGTGGTTTTGTTTTGCTCTGCTCTTAATAATTCTTTTCTATTTTTTTCCCCCAGAACCAGCTTGGCATCTTATGGGCCGGCCGGGATGAAACCGAGAAAGCTCAAGGCTTCTTAGAAACAGCTGAGTCCATTTATGTGCAGTACATGAAAGAGGTGACGCAGCATTCTTCATCATCCCCATCCCTATCATCCAACACTTAGCTCTCATACAGTGTGATGGGATATCATACTTACATGAGATATGTCAGGACAGCGCAATATTTTTGTTTAAATATATATGTTTTGTATTTCCACACCTTTCTTGAGGTGCCACTGGTTCGGGAGCTTTTATAAGCCTGGAGATAATGGGGGTTTATCCAAAAAAATTTATACCTCATTGCGTTTATGCAAAACTCAAATTCATGCTTCACATTTGGCAAGGGAAATTTCCCCCTTCTTGCGGATTATCCACGATCTGGTCTAACTTTACTTCTTTGTGTATCATCTTCATGCACTATATGGACAAAAGTTTGAAGGCACCTGACCATCTTCAACATCTCATTCCACATTTATTCCCCATTTGTCAGGTGCTGATGTAGGTAAGAGGCCTGGGGTGCAGTCATCATTTTAATTTATCCCAAAGGTATTAAGTAGGGTTGAGGTCAGAGCTCTAAACCAGGCCACCCAAAATCTTCAGTTCCTTGTAAACCATATCTACATGGATCTCACTTTGTGCACGTCAGCATTGTCACGTTTCGGTCTCCTGTTTCAGGTAAAGGGAAAATGTAATGCTACCACATTCAAGACACCCTATATAATTGTATGCTTCCTCTTTTGTGGTAAAAGTTTGGGGAAGAACCACACATGGCTGGAGAAGACAGGTGTCGCAATACTTTTGTCTGTATAGTGTGTGTCAGCATAATAATGCTGCAAAAGGATTCATTACATTATCCTTTGCTAGTCTTCATAGCGTTCCTGTGATTCAGATATACAAGGATGATACACACCAGCGAACCCTCTTAGTAATGACTTATTGGGATGATTTTAAAACATCAGACGATTTTGAATTTTCTATACCATACACAAATTTTAAAAAGTCTAAAAATTATCAAAGCTTAAAAATGTTTATTTGTCTAACAGTTATTTTTCCTGCGTTAAATCTATATAATTAAACCATTTATAAAGATATCTGCATTAGAAGAACACACGATTCTTTTAGAAAACATCCCTTTTGTTTTACCAGTATTCAAAGTAAGACCTGATTGCTCCAACCACTGTCTAATCCTTTCCATAGCGACATTTAGCTTATCTGCTGCTAACTGCTGTTCTTGCGTGTTCAAAAACAAGTGTCGTCAGCATACATTTGCACTTGTACCCCTTCGCACTGTCGTGGGAGGTCATTAATGCACAACCTAAATTATAAAGGGCCTAGTATTGGTCCTTGCGGTACGCCCATTGCACAGTTTAAGTTATTAGAAAGAACCACTTTAATTTTGTACACATTGCTGTCTATTTGATAAGTATGATGAGATCCATGCTAAAGCTGCACTGGTAATATGCTAATAGGTCTGTAATTGCTAAACTCAAAATGATCCCCAAATTTAAAAATAGGAGAAACAATGGCTTGCTTTCACGTCCAAATAATAAATTAATTAGATGAGAAAAAAGAGAAGCTAAAGTATATTTGGGTTTTAGGAAACTTAGTGTCAAATTGATAAACATCCCTAGAATTAGTATTTCTTAATGAGCTAATAATTTCGTCAACTTGTATTTTGTTAGTCGTCACTACATTAAAACTTTAGCAACCAACATCAAACGGTAGAATTTTCCATTTCTACAAAGTTTTCCACTAATTCCTTAACAGAAAATTATTTAAAAAATTATTAAAAGTACTAACGACGGAATATTCATCTAAAATAAAATCTCCTTGGACTGTGATCTTAAGATCTGAAAAATTTGTCTCCTTCTATAGAAGACTATTAACATTTTTCCAAATAAATTTATTTATTTCCTTTTTGCCTCGTTCAATTGGTGGTGATAATTTTATTTAGTTACTTTCAGTTCCTGAATAAGTTTATTCCGCAGTCCTTTATAACAATTTCTATCAATTTCCCTTTGTCTTGAAAGCCGTCTTTAATGCAGAGCCTCTGTTCTTCAGCAGCTTCAATAAGATATCATTGAACCAAGGTAGCTTGTTTTTATGCTTGAAATGTTTTTTTTTTTTTTTTTATTGTTTTTTTTTGGAAGTAAATTTGTCCCTTTTTACTCAACTCTATTGATAAATGTGTTGCAACCAAGCACCACATTTTGAGAAGATAATATAACATCCTACTTTTTAACTAGCTATTCGCTCAATAAACTCTACCAGCCTCCCTTTAGGTATACAACAGTAGACATTGTTCGAGGTTATCGCATTATTTTTAAACCTGTTTCACATTTGGGTCCCACAAACCCGTCGTGTGATTTACAGTCTGAAAAATTCTCTGTACAGTCTTACCGCAGGATTACAACACGTGGAGACGCTAAGTGTAGTTGCTGGAGCCTTGGTAGATCTTGTAGGATCTCCGGCGAGCAATATGGAAATATCGCGCACTGGAGCATTGTGTATGTTGTTGATTAAACACACTTTGTCTTCTTGACGGGCTGCGTAAATCCATGGGATTTCCCAGGCACGCATCTCATCGTGAGACGCCGCCGTGCTCGTCCTCAGATTGTCGGGTTAGCGGGTACCCAGATTTAATTGAACATCCCCAGAGAGCAGCAGTTAGATAACTAGATAAGAACCCATAAATCTTTTGTGACAATGCAACAAAACCCCGCTGTCGAGCAGCATGTTTACACGTGTCCTTAGTCCAGAACAGATAAATTGCGTAATATCCAATCAGGTTGTGATTAAAACTTTCCGAAAAAGTTGCTGACTGGAAAACAGAATATATACAGGTTTTCCACCCTGAATAACATTACTTGTTTTTAAAGCACAAATGATCCAAATGACACAACACGACCCAGTAGTGCAACCGTCGAAAAAAATTGTAAATAGTAAAAAAAAATAATAATAATAATACGTACCACGAAACGTAGATTGGATTTTTTTCGTAATTGAGACGTTTAACTCAACTTAACTTACAACTTAGAATGGCTCCTAACAAATGTGTATAATGACAAAGAAAGTGGCCAGCTAGCATATCATCCTCATGCCCAGTGCTCCTAGGATAGACTGGAGATGAATGAATAAAAAGGTATTAGAATAGGGTCACTGAGTATCCTGTTTAACACGATGTAAAAAAATAAGTGCTGATGTTAAGATTTTACTTACAGTGTAAATTTTTGTATAATGCACAATAAGTCAAATTATGATCGTAAAATCAAACTAAACTGCACTATTTTAGAATGTATTTGAATTCATTGACCTCATATTTAACATTTTAGGATGGCCAACCACCATTGGATTTGGTCGATTTCTTTGTGCTAGAGGAGGATGCACCATCCCAGCAAGAAAGAATGAGGAGGTGAGTTGCTTCTCATTCGTATTGTTTTTCAAATCATGATGTTTTTATTGGTTTATTTTTTCTAAATCTTTTTTGTTGTTGTTGTTCTTGGCAGGTTTGAAATGGCGTACACACACACACTCTATTATCTGGCTCAGGTGTATAAAAATCTGGGTCAGTATGAGAGTGCAGGACAGTATTGCCACAGCACATTGCAAAGGCAGCTGAAGTTTAGCCATTTTGTGCCATTAGAGTGGGCAATCAATGCTGCCACACTCTCACAGTATTATATCACCAAGGTAAGCTTTTAATTTCCTTTTAAACTCTCTTACATTTTCAGCTAGTCCTTAAGTCACATTGTGTTTATTTCTGGTATTAGACTGTCTATTCACAAGTCATATTTTTTGCTCTTTATATCATTGTTTTTACTCTGTAAAATTCAGAATACTGATCTTATTTCCATGTTCTAAATCCAGTAGCTCTAGGTGTGTGCCCACAAATGTGAAAGTGTCATGTAGAAGAATGGTCAAAGAATGAAATAATTTTTTTAAATGTATTGCTTAGTTCTCACCTTCTTTCCAGTGAACTTCTGCAGTTGTTTTCACCTCATAGTCTAGCACATTTATAATTAGCTACATAATGGAATAAAACCAGACGTTACCTTTTAAACATTAAGTCTTTAATTGCCACTCTTGAGTTGTTTTGTTGATGTTTTTTAGACACGATACATGGAGGCTCGACACTGTTTGGCTGCTGCTAATGTCATTGCAGGTCTAGCAGGCGAAGTCCCCTCTGAGGCTGCTGCCAAGGAAAGTATGTTTAACATTTTATAACCTGAACTCTCACATTGCCCACATCATTTTACTGTTACTATATGTGTTTACTAGCACACAGTCTGGTAGAACCATTGTCTTCAAACAGGAAGTTATTTAGACTGGAAAATAAAAGTAATTGTGATCCTCCTATGAAGACATTGGGGTCTCATAAGGGTTAAATGTATGTTAATACTTAAGAAGCCAAGCGAAATGGTTCACACTGAGCCAACAGAGTAGCTTCATATGGCAGGATGCAAAGCGGTTCCGACCCTGAAGGTGTTCATTTTCACTTTGTAAAAAGGTTTTATTTTTTCGTACTCTGTTAAATTGCTTTTTATCCTTTCATAGTTACATTTCAGTAACTATTAGTTAGTGTGCTGCTGTTTTTTTCCCTCTCTAATGCAGAAAGGTAAAATCCAGTTGTTTTTTTTATTTGTGAGAAATCATGAACTCTGCCTGTTCTTCTAAAAATCTTAAACATACACGTGTAAATAAACATCCAACAGAATGCTAAGTGAATTATCTATTATACATGCCTTTGTGCAAATTGTTCAATAAACTATAACATGTTAGTATAAGTGTATTCATATTAACCTGGGAGCTGAACTACAGCTTCGAGTAAATCAGAAGTATTTAGCAGCACTGTGGTATATCTTTTCATAAGTAATTTATTTTGTCTAATATTCACACCTACAGGTTTTCATTTCTTTATAGCTTGATATTTTCTTTATATACCGTATTTTCCGGACTATAAGCCGCTACTTTTTTCCACGCTTTGAACCCCGCGGCTTAAACAACGAAGCGGCTAATATATGAATTTTTCCTCGGTTTTTCCTGGCAACAGAAAATGTGAATCATTCATCACGCTGAAAACAACCGGGCATAAAAAAACGCACTTTACCTCTGTTCTGAGCTGCACGGCATCGGGAGAAAAGCTTCACCGATGGTGATTTTTAAACGCACAATGATGCCAAAAGATAAACAAAGAAAGGAAGGAGGAAGACAGTGAACAATGACTTTCTTCGTCGGCTACTGTTTAGATACAAGTCGTGTAACAGACACTGTCTTTTGTTAAAAAAGCCTGTGTGAAGTTCATTAGTAGACACCTGCGGCTTATAGACAGGTGTGGTTTATTTATGTTCAAAATAAAAATCTTTGTAAAATTCAGAGGGTGAGGCTTATATATGGGTGCGCTTAATAGTCCGGAAATTACGTTGCATATTTAGTATTTTTTTTTTTAATTGCTAAATAACTTTTGTTTCATTGACAGGTGAAGCCGAATATGAAAAACGTGAGCAACTGCGTCAGAAAAGAGCCGAAATTGCAAGGTGCTGGATCAAATATTGTCTTAATGTGTTACAAGATGCCAAAAAGCTTTTGGAGGTAATTCTGCCCCACTTGTGCTCATATGTTGAAGCGTGTCTTTAAGAATGTTGTTGTGAAATGAACGTTTTTACTGCCCTCTTCAGGACAACATTGGAGAGTTAGATTTAGACCGACAGGAACAGCTACAAAGAGCTCGACAGGACGAGGAGGAGGAAAAAGAGAGAGGAAGAAAAACAGCAGTTCTCTTCGATTCCGCCGAAATGTTCGATTCAATTTGCGGCCAGGAGGAGAAGGTGAGCTGCATACTTCCGTTGAACTTCGAAGAGGCCCGTGCCATCTTTCTGGTGGGTCAAGGCTACGTGACGCAGGCCAAAGAATATTTTGAGATGGATGGTCATGTAACGGACCACATTGAAATCCTCCAGGATCACAGTGCTCTTTTCAAGGTCCTAGCTTTTTTTGAGGAGGACCTGGAGCGGCGCTGCAAAATGCACAAGAGGCGCGTGGACATGCTTGAGCCCATCTGTAAGGACTTGAACGCTCAGTACTATTTACTGATCTGCCGACAGTTGCAGTTCGAACTTGCTGAAACTTTCTATGAAATGATGGACCTAAAACTCGCAGTGGCTGAAAAGCAGGACCAACCAGACGCACACACCATAAAGAAATTCAACCACTTGTGCTTGGCATCAATCAAGTACTACCAGATGTTCCTCGACTCCATCCGCTCGCCAGAGGGCAAGTTTCCTGAAAAACTCGAAGACGATATTCTGAGACCTGCACTCGTGGCCAAATTTCGTATTGCTCGACTTCAATCCAAGATCATCTCAGGAAACCAGGCGTCTCAACTGGAGAATCTCAGCCTGTCATTGGAGTCATACAACTTTGTTGTGCAGTATTGTGAGGAACACCCAGAAGCCAAGAAGGCTGTGGAAACAGAACTGGAGCTTAGTGAAGAAATGGTGTCCCTCCTTCCTATTAAGATCAATAGAATACAGTGTAGAATGGTTTCCTCCAACTAGGATGAAGTAGTGCTCTGTAAAAAAGAAAAAAAAATCTTACAGGCTATAGAGTGCGCTGACATGGATATAAAAACTACTACAGTTCCATCATAACTCTAAAGCATCATTACAGTAGATTAGAGTATATACACTTACCGGACTCGTTATTAACGATTCCCCGTTTTCCCAATATGGTCTAGTTGTATTTTAATTCACCTTTGCTTGTATAAATAGAAGCAGGCTGTTCTTGTACCTTACTGACTGAACTGCATGATACAGTTATCACTAATTTATTCAATAGATCTATTGTCATGTCTGCCACGTCCGTTAATGATATAAATTTGAAATACAATGTAACGTATGCATTTATGCGTAATCAATAAATGAATGTTTTTCTTAGTTTGGTTTTACTCGTTCTTATTGTGAACGGTGCAGCATTCGATTATATTTATACCAGCCATTAAACAGGAGCTGGGGTTATTGTTTGTGTGGAGTTTGTGTTTATGTAACCCTTTGTCCACATGGATTTCCTCCATGTTCTTCTGTTTCCTCGCACCGCCCAAAAAAAAAAAAAAAAATGGTCAGCACATTGGCTACACTAAATTGTAAATGTGTGTGTGTGTCCAGCTTGTCCTCTAATGAATTGGTGTCCTGTAACGAACTGGTGTCCTAAACAGGATCTGCACTTGGTACACTGAGTATTACTGGATTTGGCTTTTGGCTCCAGAGTAAACCTGATTAGGGTAAAGTGCTACTAACAATGAATGATTGAACGAATGAGTGCTTGGAGCAGTATCTATTATAGTACTTCTTACATGAAGTGAAGTTTTTTTTCTGAACATAAGGAGAGCAAGCTGAGAATTATTTTATTTTTATTTTTTTAAATTAAAACAAATTTCTTTTTTTTTTAAATAAATTATTTTATTTTTATTACATCCCCCCCCCCCCTTTTTTTTTTTTTTTTGTAGACTGGGGGCAATTACAGACTACTTAAGAAGCTGTTTATTTTAAGTTCAATGTATTTTATGCATAAATATAATACAATTGTTAATTTAGTCTTATTAGTATATTTGTTCTTATCAGGATTATGTGATTCATCAATTTTCTTTACCAGCCTGAAATTGTCAGCTGAGTACTTACTGCAAAACTCTCCTGCCCAGTATGTTGTGGTTGTGGATGTGTGCCCACTTTGTGCCAGAGCTTATGTGGAGTTTGTGTTCATGTTAACTCATGTTCTCATAGGTTAATCTGGTTTCCTTGAAGCGCTCATATAAAATGCCAGTCTATTGGCTACCCTAGATTGTGTATATGTGTAAGTGTCCTTTAATAGATTGGTGTTCTGTCTGGGATGGTCACCTAGTATGTAGTGTTTTGTTTTTTTTAAACTTACTTCAGACAAAGATAAAGTGCTTACTAACTGTGATTGAACGGTGCGTGATTTGTTATAATTCTTGGTGTATGAGGTGAACTTTGATGGCTCAGTGTTCTTTTATGAACTTGTTTAGAGTGAGCTCTGACCACGTAATGATTTAGTTTCACAAGTTTGCAGTAAACTGATGTTATACCTCTGTAATAACAAATGGGGGAGCTCTTCTGTTTTAACGGATTTCCCTTATGTGGCCTGGGGACTATTACACAGTGTTTACGTTGATGTTTATTTCTTCAGGCAGACATCCTAAACAGGTCTCTATTATTAATGGACTGTGTAATCTAACTACTTATTTAGGAATAATATGTTAGTCGGTCTTGTTTCTTACCAAATGATTACAGACACAACTCCAGCTGTTGTACTGCCTAATTATCTCTGGGAAGTACCAAAATGGCTCAGCAGTTACTTGCATGTTTAGTGATTAATTGATTAGTTTTAGTGGAATCCACCTTTTTTCTTTGAAGGGTAAATGTCTGTATTTTTTATACCTTATACCACATCTTGCCAATGTTTGTTTTACACACTTGATATACAGTGGTGTGAAAAAGTGTTTGCCTTTTTCCTGATTTGATACTGGGTGTAGTGGTTTAACTGGTGTAGAGACTGGTTTTCTTTATGACATTTAAAGACACAATTCCAATATTCTGAATAAGTGAATCATCAAAAGGCATAGAGGTTATTATATACCTTCTTGTTATGCGAACAATAATGGTAAATTAATAGGGGTTTTTTTTTATTATTGAGGGGAAAACATAATCCAAAACTACTTGGCGCTGTAAAAGTGTTTGCCCCTTTACCTAATAACTGGTTGGGTCACCTTTAGCAGCAACAATTGCAATCAAGCGTTTGCGATAACTTGCAATGAGTCTGTTACAGCACTGTGGAGAAATCTTGGTCCACTCTATGCAGAATTGTTGTAATTCAGCCACATTAGAGGGTTTTTGAGCATAATCCGCCTTTTTAAGGTCCTGCCACAGCATCTCAATAAGATTGAGGTCAGGACTTTGACTAGGCCACTCCAAAGTCTTCATTTTGGTTTTCTTCAGCCATTCAGAGGTGGACATGCTGGTGTGTTTTGGATCAATGTTCGCATAACAAGAAGGTATATAATAACCTCTATTGCTTTTGAAGATTCACTTATTCAGAATGTTGGAATTCTGCCTTTTGAATGTCATAAAGGACACGTGACAAAAGGGAATGCCTTTACACCAGTTAAACCACTACACCCAGCTTCATTTCATCGCTCTTTCTTTTGTAAAGAACTAAAAAATTGTACATTGTTGTTTTTTTTGTAACTAGTATGTCAGATGGACTAAAATATTTCTTTACATTGGATTTAGGTTTTGAAAATGAGTTGCACAAAGTTAGGAAGTATGATTTATAAATCTTATGAACTTATGAGTCTTTATATTCATTATAATTGTTATTCCTGGCATTTTAGCAATTACCTAAACTTCCACTCTATTATTCTAACAAGAGCAACTGCAGTAATCTGGGACATTGGAAAGCAAAAAACCCTACTTTAAGAAGTAACTGGCATAAAATGTTAGAAATCCCCATAGTTTCACTTGCTGTATGTAAGAGGAAAACCAGAAAAGGACCTGCTGATTCGTTGTTTCCATACAGATCAGAATCATGACGTAATGCATTTGAGCGGAAATAGATTAAGCAGTCTTTTTGTTTTTTTGCAGTCTGAAGGGTCCTTGAATGAAGCCGTACCCAAACAAACCAATTATATACCACCATAGCCTTAAGGTGGTCACGCAAAATTATACATGAATGAGTAACACCAGGAATTGTTCTTAAGACAGGGGTAATCTACACAAACAGGACTTAGACAAATAGAATGTAGTACTACATTTGGTTGTTAAAAAGTACAGGGTGGTGCAGGAAAACAGGAAATTATGAAACTAGGAGTTGGCGACGTGTAATTGTTTGGATTCTGTGCAACCTCATTTCAACCTCCTTACCATTATGTCTAATGGACCTGTGAAGTGGTGCATCTTAGAAGAATGGTGATGTGAGTGCTCATAGGTAATTTCAGCGTCATTACCAGTTAGGACGTCATGTTTGCATCCCGTCTGCCCATGTGATTAAAACATGGGTGAATAATTTTGAAGATACGGCTCAACACAGTAATGATACTGTTCCAATGAAGCGGTGAGGTTTTTTTTTTAATGGCAGTTCGAACAGCCTTAATATTCTCTGCTGTGCAGGCCGTTTGAACACCACCTATACACTTCTTCATTAAGACTGAATCCCTTTCTTCAAACATAATCCTGAAGTCCTAACTGGTGATTGCACCAAAATTCCCTGTGCGCAGCACTCGAGTCACCATCATAAAAGGCTTTTACAATACAGGCTCATTGCACAACACTCCACTGCTCCTTTATGACTGATGGCAAGGGGTTCTAAACAAGGTCACACTAGTTATAATAATTGCTAATGTCCAAGGGTCGCTGAGAGAGAGCTGTGTGTAGCTAAAGATATTTAAAGAAAGAAAAGTCCTGAAAAAGAAGCAAGCTAATGGTCTACTAACAACTAGATATCAAACAGGTTAAGATAAGAAGAAAAAGAACAATTGTTGATGGCATAACCAACAATTTCCACAAAGTAGGATTAAAGTTGTAATGATCCATTCAAAGAAGACTTTGAAGGCAAACAAACAAGTTACACAGGAAGATACAATCTGTTCATCAGCAGTTTGAAAGTGAAGTTTGCAACAACAAAAAAAAAAAGGCAGTAAGGCAACATTTCTGGAACCAAGTTGACCCTGAATAATGTGAATTGCTCTGCTTATTATCTTAAACAAGCTCACTGGTCAAACACTGCAGTGTCATGGCTTGGGCATATGCAGCAGAAAGAATTCAGAAGTCTACAGAAATGTTCTCTTTGCTAGTTTACAGAGAAATTCATACAGAACTTCATCATGTAGTGAGACACACTACCAAAAAGGTAAAACAACAAAAAGCGGTTGTAAACTGTGAAAAAGTGAATCATCAAACCTGAACCATTTGAGCAGAATTTCCCTTCTAAAGATGAGACTCAATCGCAACTGAAAATAGTAACTGAAAGAACCTGTGGTACAAGCAACAAGGAGAAATGCAACAGTTTGGTGATGTCAGTAGGTCACCCTTTTGTTGCACTGCTTGCAAGTATTCAATATGCAAGTCATTATTAAATCTTATTTTCATTAATATTGCCAGTTCAAATACTTTTGCTTTTCCTGAAATTGGGTGGTCTGTCTTCAAAGGTGCCATGTTCTAGGTTACATCTTAATCTAAATATCAGGAAATGACTGCAGAAGATATAATGTATTGTCTATTAATACTTTTGATCTCCAATCAAAATGTCTTCATTGTATAGCAATAACCAAAGAATTTGCCTTTCCGCGGGGGACTGTATGCATCATCTAGCAGGCCAGTGTGACAGATTTTGTTTGTGTGCTAGTGATTGGGAAATTAAACTGTCAAGTTACCACGGCCGAGTCCTTGAGCAACAAACCTCCTGCAAACTCTTGGCACAACTTCCTTCAAGAATGCACAGAATACATTTGACCTGTTCTGTATTCCTTCTAACATGTGTACCCAAGTAGAAAATAAAATAAACATCTAATTTTATTCAATAAAACAGCAATTTTTAATATTCCAGTGAAGAATCTGCATTATTTCAAGCCTGTTTGTTTTCCTAATCATAGTGAATCAATACAGTAACATACTGTACAATAACACTTATTGCCTTTGCCTTCCTGTTTTGATGTTTGCAGCTTTTAAGTGTAATAGCACTAGTCATTTTTACTGTAATTTCCCCTATAACAAGAGACACATGTGAAATACAAACATATTTAGCATATTCAAGAGTGCTTTTGTTCAGAAAGGGCAAAAGTCGTATTGTCTCTCTGCCAGATCTTTGTTTTTTGCTGAAAGAAAAGTACTGTTGTGACTGTGTTATGGAAAGGGTGAGCAGTTTTCATGATGCAGAGACTTCCGTTAGACAGACAGACAGACAGACAGACAGACAGACAGACAGACAGACAGACAGACAGACAGACAGACAGACAGACAGACAATTTTGCTGAAAATTCTACATAAGTAACATCTAAACAAGATTTTTTTTTTTCCTGAGTGTACCAAATAGTTAGTTAACACTAAAGTTAATTAAAGGTTGGTTATAGTATATAAAGTTACCTCAGGTTCAGGTCTGATATGTTCTTGTTTTATTTACATATGTATGTATCTCTATTATATAAATATTAAATAAAAAAAAAAACTGTGATACCAAACATGTGGTTAAACTGATCATATTCTTCTCCTCTGTAGTTATGCTGAAAGAAGTGTCACATGTGTTTAATAAGGTGCCTTTGTCATTTCCTGGCAGCAGATTAAGAAAACCACTTCCTGGCTGTATAAGAGAATCATCTCTTCTGAAACATGTTTTATAGAGGCTGAGTTGACTCGTCTGGCTAATCAGTTGTGGTCACATTTCCCTTGTGTCAGTAACATGCTGTAGTCTTTTGGATAATTGATGTAAATTTTGCTTGACTTCTACTTTAGCTATTATCAATTTTTAGAGAAGCACAAGGCTTTTTCCATCGTATGAAAACGGCACCAATGTGGAAAGTAAAAACAAGTATACGCCCCCTTCAGAAAAACCACACACACACACACACACACACACACACACACACACACCCAGTGGGTCACTGCAGAGCTGTGAACGTCCGACCACAGATGTTCCAAAGTACAGGTCACACAGAGAACAATGCTTTGGGCTTATAGATAAGTCCCACAACTTCCAGAAAGCATATGATCAGACTGTAGATAAAGAATTGTATTTTAACTGTACAAACACTTTTGTTTGTATTTAACACTGAATACATGTTTAAAAACTGAAAAAGTATGCTTTTCCAGATTGGGGATACTTAAATTATGGGTTGTCAGAAGTGTCCGTGTCTAATTTTGCCTGTGGCTTTTCTCTTGGTTATAAGTCCACATGTACATAATTCTTTCTTCTACTGAAAGCACTAGAAGTCTTAACTTAAATTCATATTAATTTAGGTATTCCTTGTAAGATTTTCATGGGACGTTGTGAATCAACTAATGGATATTGCAAAAATAATAATCAGGGTATTAAAGGGGGAAGAAACCCCATCCCCTAAAGGAAGACCCTAGACTTTACTTTTTCCTAACCTTTTATTTTTATTTTTATTTTTTACAAATTATTGATCATCTTAAAAGGTCAACGTCATTTATCCTGATACATTTTTGATCATCATCTTGCATGTTACTACAACTGTCAGCTTATACCCTTCTACAGATATTCATATAAAAAATTTAATTCATTGTATTTGTACCTTTAAAGTAATATTTTGGTGACCAGACATTGGACACCCCAAGTGTTTTTCTCAAAATGTAACTGGTAACATTGAGTTTTTTCCTGAGCTTTTCATTCACAAATCTGCATTAATATTTGCATTTATGTTATGTATTGATATTTGCATTGATATCTTACACAGCGGAAAGATCATACTACTAAGACTACTACTACTAATAAGAACTACTACTCAAGCCAAAAAACAATAATATGAGTTGTGTTAGTCACGGGTTCACACAATGACACTTGTTGATGTCTTGTTGTAATGGGGAAAAAAACATTTGTAGCAACTGTTATTACAGTCAACATGAGAATTTTTTTTTGTTTATTAAAAATATCTTTGTGGTACCCCACATTCCTGTTTTTTGTTGATAAGGAAAAAAAAAAAAGAAAAAGGTATGTTGATCATTCAGGCCCTGAATCATCCATTAAAAGTGCTCATGCACAAACAAAATGACAAACAAAATAATGAATATATAACCTGGAAAGGGATGAGGCAGTAAGATGGCTTTGGCATAGAAAGGAGGCAAGCTGTAGAAAAGCGCCTCTGTCCGTGTCCATGTCAACAGCAAAGGGACAGAAGCCTTTAGGACATTCCAGCAAATGATTTGCAACATGGTTTTCCTTAAGTTGTAACCCCTCACCACTGTTAGCACAGCCGTGCCAAAACCAACCAATAAATATTTGCCAAGTAACAGTTAAGGGAAATGAGCAACTCGAAGTGAGCCTATTTACAGTATGGAGTTATTTTATGTGTCGGATTAAATCAGTATTGAATGAAACTATTATGTTAAGATAAACAATTAGTTAAAACTATAACTAAAGATTCAACATTTAAAAAGTGATACAAAGTCTTAAAAACACTCCTCTACTTTTTCTATTTAATTTATTTATTTTTCTATGGATCTTATTTTCCCATAAACTGTCATGGCAAAAGCATGGCATGTCAAACAACTTTCTCCAAATTACACAACAATAAAACAACATTTGGAAGGAAAAAAGAAATCAAGAGCGGGAAAATTAAGAAGTACCCTTAGGAAGAAGTGCCTTTCGATGTGTATGTGTCTCTTTTTAGAGCCCTATTCTGGACTGGATTCATGGAAGGACTCCTCAAAGCTTGTACCCAGTGTTTCCCGGAAAGCCTCCGGATAAGGATACTGAACTTAATAAAGTTGAATGAATGGCTTTTTTTTATTTTAGTGTGAGTATTAATCAAATCATAAGTCAACCCAGAAATGTGGCTTTTTTAAGTTTATATCAATCAATGAATGTGTTCGTCCAGCTTCTGGGTTGTAAGGATTTGTATTTTGTATGCTTCATATCAAGCCTTTGTCTGAATTTTATAATTTTGATCCTCCAGGTTATTTATATGACATCTGTGGTTCTTTTAACTCTTTCATAATAGTGAGTTTACAGTATGTTTGGAGAATCATCATTCAACTTTGGACAGAAACTGGAAACTCCCCAAGATACAAGACACCTAGGGACATCTTGGGACAACTAGAATGCAATTTTTGACAAACTGTTTGGTGTAATAGTATAACGCTTTATGTAGTAATGAATGTAATAAAGATGTGCACTCTGTAGCTACAGTATGTTACTGGGTGCATTAAATAAACTGTACCTAGGGTTAGGGTGTACATTTGTTTTTTATTTGTATTTGTTTTCAACTACACTTGAGAGTGTATTTCCATGGCACAAGATCAAAGCTAACACTTTAAATATAACCCTTGCAATGCAAATCCTCTCCTCAAATCCCAGTATTCCTTTTAATGAATTCGTGCAAACTTAAATGAAACCTGCACATAAAAGCACAATTAAATACATCACAAAGGGCAGTTACAGTGACAGGAGAACAAATAGCAAAGCAATCTCAGTCATCTCACTCAATTTTTTACTGTTTTGCTCCTTTAAAAAAGGCTTTTTCAACTATACTCAACTAAAGACTTAAGATTTAATAAAATAAAATACAATTTCAAGTAAAAAAAACATAAAAAAGGAAACTCATGGCATAGATCTCATGTTGACTATAAAGATTTATGTATGAAATTAATTCAGAGAGGATTTTTCAAATGTATTGATTATTAGTATCAATAGACCAAAACTGAGATTAATAGTGATTAGGTTTACTTTTATTTGCATTGCACCAAGAAGTAGAAATGCAGCTTAGATGTAACCTTCGATGAAGGGGATATATTCGATGCAGAACAGCAAAACCAAAGCAAGGTTGGTCCTCTTTACTTCTTCATGGGTTATTGCTACACAGAGAAGATTGCTACATATATGTAATGGTCTTTTCTAGACTTTCAAATAGTCTAATGCTGGTCTATAGACGATAACTGTAAATCTATTGAGTCCTTGTATATATCTATCTATCTATCTATCTATCTATCTATCTATCTATCTATCTATCTATCTATATCTTATTTATTTATTTATTTATTTATTTTTATATACATACATATAAATATGTAGACACCTGACCCTCACAACCATATGTACTATTTGAACATTACATTCTAGATGTATTCCCTGTTTGCTATCTATCTATCTACAGTGAGGAAAATAAGTATTTGAACACTCTGCTATTTTGCAAGTTCTCCCACTTAAAAATCATGCAGGGGTCTGAAATTGTCATCGTAGGTGCATGTCCACTGTGAGAGACATAATCTAAAAAAAAAATCCAGAAATCACAAAGTATGATTTTTTTTACTATTTATTTGTATGATACAGCTGCAAATAAGTATTTGAACACCTGAGAAAGTCATTGTTAATATTTGTTTGTTTGCAATTACAGAGGTCAAACGTTTCCTGTAGTTTTTCACCAGGTTTGCACACACTGCAGGAGGGATTTTGGCCCACTCCTCCACACAGATCTTCTCTAGATCAGTCAGGTTTCTGGCCTGTCACTGAGAAACACGGAGTTTGAGCTCCCTCCAAAGATTCTCTATTGGGTTTAGGTCTGGAGACTGGCTAGGCCACACCAGAACCTTGATATGCTTCTTACAGAGCCACTCCCTGGTTATCCTGGCTGTGTGCTTCGGGTCATTGTCATGTTGGAAGACCCAGCCTCGACCCATCTTCAATGCTTTAACTGAGGGAAGGAGGTTGTTCCCCAAAATCTCGCAATACATGGCCCTGGTCATCCTCTCCATAATACAGTGCAGTCGCCCTGTCCCATGTGCAGAAAAACACCCCCAAAGCATGATGCTACCACCCCCATGCTTCACAGTAGGGATGGTGTTCTTGGGATGGTACTCATCAGTCTTCTTCCTTCAAACACGTTTAGTGGAATTATGACCCAAAAGTTCTATTTTGGTCTCATTTGACCACATGACTTTCTCCCATGACTTCTCTGGATCATCCAAATGGTCATTGGCAAACTTAAGACGTGCCTGGACATGTGCTGGTTTTAACAGGGGAACCTTCCGTGCCATGCATGATTTCAAACCATGACATCTTAGTGTATTACCAACAGTAACCTTGAAACGGTGGTCCCAGCTCTTTTCAGGTCATTGACCAGCTCCTCCCGTGTAGTTCTGGGCTGATTTCTCACTTTCCTTAGAATCATTGAGACCCCACGAGGTGAGATCTTGCATGGAGCCCCAGTCCGAGGGAGATTGACAGTCATGTTTAGCTTCTTCCATTTTCTGATGATTGCTCCAACAGTGGACCTTTTTTCACCAAGCTGCTTGGCAATTTCCCCGTAGCCCTTTCCAGCCTTGTGGAGGTGTACAATTTTGTCTCTAGTGTCTTTGGACAGCTCTTTGGTCTTGGCCATATTAGTAGTTGGATTCTTACTGATTGTATGGGGTGGACAGGTGTCTTTATGCAGCTAACGACCTCAAACAGGTGCATCTAATTTAGGATAATAAATGTAGTGGAGGTGGACATTTTAAAGGCAGACTAACAGGTCTTTGAGGGTCAGAATTCTAGCTGATAGACAGGTGTTCAAATACTTATTTGCAGCTGTATCATACAAATAAATTGTTAAAAAATCATACATTGTGATTTCTGGATTTTTTTTTTTAGATTATGTCTTTCACAGTGGACATGCACCTATGATGACAATTTCAGACCCCTCCATGATTTCTAAGTTGGAGAACTTGCAAAATAGCAGGGTGTTCAAATACTTATTTTCCTCACTGTATCTATCTATCTATCTATCTATCTATCTATCTATCTATCTATCTATCTATCTATCTATCTATCTATCTATCTATCTATCTATCTATCTATCTATCTATCTATCTATCTATCTGTCTGTCTGTCTGTCTGTCTGTCTGTCTGTCTGTCTGTCTGTCTATCTATCTATCTATCTATCTTTATTTATATATATATATATATATATATATATATATATATATATATATATATATATATATATATATATATATATATATATAAAGATAGATAGATAGATAGATAGATAGATAGATAGATAGATAGATAGATAGATAGATAGATAGATAGATAGATAGATAGATAGATAGATAGATAGATAGATAGATAGATAGATAGACCATACTTTGTGGCAACAGTCTGGGGAAGAACAATGGTATTATATATACACAAGAACAATGGAACATTACTATGCTAACAAAGTAAAGTGTTTCTGGTGTTTAAAAAGCTATGGATATGTCCAAATATCCGCACACACGCACACACACATTACTATGCTAAGTACAGACATGGTGAAATGTTGACGCACGCGAGGGCGGGGATTCGGTATAAAAAGCGCGTGCATGCGCTCCTCTGCAGATCTTCAGTCGCGTTGTTTCAGGTTCGGTATTTGGACGAAAATAAACACCTTTACGATGCGATTCTACCACAGCTTGACTTTATCAGGACTCGTCCTCATATACCTGTTATCGGATAATGTACTGGGTAAGTGTTTTTTTGTTTTTCTGTATTGTTTGTATTGTGAGGATAAAAAGTAAGTATGTTGTAGCGCATTAAATAATTACTCTCTACTAAAGTAATTAGAAAAATAGTATAAAAGTGGAATAAATGGACAGGAGAGTGAGATTTGGGATTTGGACTTAAGTACCCTGACTTAAAATAGTTATAACTAATTTACTTCAGTTTACTTTTACTAGTTATATATACATACATACATACACACCTTCATAACGACGTCATAACCTCTATTTTTCACAAAGGAAGTGTGTCACATCAGTACACTTCGTTCCATTAATTAAACCATTAACTAAGCATTTACATAACTTATGATACAATTACATCGATGTTGCCATGTCCTGTAATATTACACTGGATAAAATACTTAATTAAAACAAAAAAGTATTTTTGTATGTAGCAAACATCACTTAAAGGTGATCTGTCTTTTCTTCAAGTACCTCTCACTTCACCATGTTTTAGCCAAGACATAAGGCACAGACTTCATACTCACACAAACATGTACATTTGTTTATTTAAACATAACACTGAAGTGGGGGGGTAATTATATAATAAAAATTTAGCTTTTCAGACAATTGTATCATAATCAATGGTCATTAGGGAGTTGTTGGACACTAGTATTGTGTGTTATTGTTATCATTATTTATTTGTTTGTAGAAGCCCAAAAGATGGGAAGGTACCAGTGGTTAAAGTGCAAAATGAACAGCAATGATCCAAACTGTATCGAACATAAGGGCCCGATAATCGATGTGACCGGACAGCCGAAGCGACTTCCCGCACGAGTCGCAAAGGACATGTGAGTAATCGGTTTCTTAATGTTTTTTACTTCTTCTGGGAAAAAAAGTCCACAGGTTGTTGCATCACATACTGATCTTATGATTGAAGGAAGTTGCATTAGTTTTTTATTTTTGTAAATTACGATTTTGAGATTAAAAAGCCAATAGTTTCCTGTATAAAGCATATAATGACCCATCATATTTGACTAAGACGAGCACTGGCAGTGAACCAAGTCATCTTCATTGCAGAACATGCACTTAAGTTTCACCCAGTGGTGTGAATCTGTTCGATCTGTAAGGAAATCAGTGCGTTTGATGGAAATAAATTGAGATGTAAAAGAAGTGAGGCCTCAGACCTATGACAAGAAATTTGTGTTCTTGAAGTGAAAAGCATCATAACATGGTGTTAGCACTCAAAACGGCAAATGTTTGTGGTTTAGAAACTGTTAAAGCTTGGACACTATAAAGGCAGGAAGACAAACCTAACCCATTAGGCAACTTCCTCCTGAGTGATTTCCACTTAACTCTCAACAGCAATGTTTGCTATTGACGACCATGAACGGCGAATATGTTTCAGTAGATTTTTCTCTTTACTCCTAATCAGCAGATTTGATCAGTATGACTGTGAGATGTTTTCTACAGCATCACCACCTGACTGTTTACTCGGCTGGAATGTATATATTAGCTTCTGACGCTTTGTATGAAAGAAAAAATTTCTACCTGTAGTATCTGATATTCAGTCACTTCTACAAGCAAGCGTTTAGACTCAGAGGCTATTTTAGCTAATTTCAAGATAAAAAAAAACATTAGGCTGTTAAGTTATTCTTCCATAAAAGGAATTGAGGTTGTCTTGCGGACGTGAAACAGATACAAATCTTTGTGGTTTGCAAACACATTCTATTTTATAATAAAAAAATAGTCAGAATAAATACGCTGGAAAGATTGATTATAATTTATATTTATTATTTGAAGATTTAATTCGTTTAATTAGTATTAAATCTATTACTTTATTATTGACCTATAATTGTGTTACTCCGTCACCAAGTGGAGAAATACTGTATAGATGTAGATTGCAGTGTTGGCTTTCAGACCTGTTTTACATCAAATACATCTAATTGACTGCATTTATAATCCAAGGAATAACTGCTGGATCATTTGATTTCTAATGCTAAGCCATTAATGCGGTCTTTAGGACTTTGTTGTTTTGAACAAAGCACACAAAATGGAGGATTGGTCAAGGAACATTCCTGGCTTCTTGAAAAAAGAAAAAAAAGACCGGAAAGTCGACAGGATGTTGGCTAAACCTGACTCTGTGCTTCTTTTTTTTTTTTTATGCAGCGATCATATTGACAGCAGTGAAGAAAGCAGCGAGTCTGGAGACGGTTCTGGTGACTCTTCCCTCTTCAACTTTCCTAAATTAAGACGGGACGAGCGTGAAATCATTACCGAAGTGTCTCAAAATCCGGTTCAAAATGAGGAGGAGGGCAGTGCTTTTGACAGCGATTACTCCAACTCTCTAACTCCTGAGATTAAAAGCAAGCTGTCTGCTCAGGATCTGCTTGAGGATAACATGATCGAATAAGCTGGAGTCTGCTATCTAATATCACTTATGTCTTACAAAGAATCTCAGGATACGTTGCCATAAAGCCCCCACTATTATTTTTTTCTATTTCTAAATTTTTTTATATGAGCCCATGTTCATTTGTATTAGACTACTTGTGGGTATGTGCTGCATGTTGAGACAGGAGAAGTGAATGATCCAATACATTTTTTTAAATGTTGATTATTTTATTTCCCTGAGGATATAGTTGCTACAAGAGTAAATTAATCACTTTAAATAATATATAATGTGAGAATTGTATGTGCTTCCCCATCATATTTATGTTGTGTGAGAGTTAATGCTAGAACTGGAATTGAATTTTCTTCAATATAAATGTTTTTCACTATTTTCTGCCACTTCTGTTAGTTTTTTTTCTTTATAAATGCTGGTTGTTCTTGAGGTTTGGGGAAAAAACAATCCTGTGCAATTACTCTAAGTTCCTTTTTTCCGAATTAGTTTGTTGAAATATTTGTAATGCATTATTACAATTATTATAATTATTAATGACTTTTAATCAGTAGCTGGTGCATGGAATTCGTTCGTTTTAATATTTAATATTTCTTACTCCACAGCATATTTTTCAATTAAAAAGTCCATGTAACGGACCGTCTCTTTTTTCTCTTTCTTCACTGCATAATCTTACATATTAGTAAGTCATGTTTTCTTTTTTCAGTAGAGGTTATTAAGTGACTCTAATGTAGTTCTTATGCATAATGCAACAGTGTGCACTTTTTTCTTGCAGCTGAGTAAGGAGCAGGTTGCACTGTGAAACTAAGCATTTTGCACTGTAGAGTGCCTTTCATTTTCCATTCTCAGGTGCAGTGTACAGATCATATCATTTCAACTCATCACATTTCTATTTGTAAGATATCCTTTTTTTTTTACTGCTGGAGAAGAAAAAAAGGCGACCTTGAGACCTCAATGTTTTGGCAAAACTGATGCTACTAACCTAGACTTCCTGTTTTTTTTTTTTTTTTTTCTGTGTGTGTGTGTGTGTGTGTGTGTGTGAGAGAGAGAGAGAGAGAGAGAGAGAGAGAGAGAGAGTGGTGTTATCACACTTTCGTGCTGAGTATCTCTAGCAAGCTTCCTCTGACCATAAATTAACGTTCTCTTTCTTGACACCCGAAAAAAAAAAAAAGTGATTGTGTTGCCTTTTTGCGTTTTTGAACAAAACCTGTTTTATAGAGGAGCGAAAATTAGAACAAAATATTGTCCTCTAGTATGATGAATAGTGATGAGTTCATGAGAAAACATCAGTAGCAGGATTTAGTTTGCACAATACATATAACGCATGACTTCATTAGGAAAGCGTGTTTCATGGGTCTACTTCGATACTTACATGAAATTAATCAGATACTGTATTGACTGCAGCTGAATTGGTGTTACAGCCAATTTATCCCCCTCTACCCTGTGTTTTTCAGTTTACACAGTAGAGTTGACATGGTGGCATGAAGGTAGTGTGTGTGCTGCAGGTACGACTGTATGAAGTGCAGCAATGCAATCTTTTAACACCTTGTGTCATTGCCAACAGTATCTTGTAATAAAAAACTGACAAACAAGACAAGAATTTACAAAAAGATGAGCTGTCGGAGAGGCTTTTTTTTTGGACTGGAAAAACAAGCTGCTTAACTAGATGTCATTTTCTTAACGGAATGTAGGTTATTCTCAGCACTTATTCTAAAACTTTTTGAAGATTTTGTGTCAGTTTTTAGATCTCCTCCTCCTCCTTCTGCTTTCGGCTGCTCCCATTAGTAGGCGCCACAGCAGATCATCCGTCTCCATACCCCCTGTCCTCTACATCTGCCTCTTTCAATCCAACTACCTGCAAGTCCTCCCTCACCACATCCATAAACCTCCTCCTTGGCCTTCCTCCTTTACTTCCTGGTGGCTCCATCCTCAGCATTCTCCTACCGATATACCCCATGTCCCACCTCTGCACATGTCCAAACCATCTCAAACTCTCCTCTCTCAATTTGTCCCCAAAACGTCCTACATGTGCTGTCCCTCTAATAAACTTCTTTCTAATACTGTCCATCCTCATCACTCCCAATGAAAATCTCAACATCTTCAGCTCTGCTACCTCCAGCTCCACCTCCTGTCTTTTTGTATAGATATAGATTAATAATTATTTTAAAATATATCCTGGTTATAGCAAGAAAGTTGCTATTAATTATAAGGGGGGGGGTCATCATGTAGAAAACACTGCTTTATCTATGTAGATTTCTGCTACTTACAGTTCTCTGTATAATGCAGTCTGCAATATCTTTTAAACACAAATCTATTGGCTCACAAAGGTTTTACTTTTCACAGGTAGTTTGAGGACTGGAATTAAAAAAAAAATTAAAAAGTGGTTTTCACAATGTAGAAAAACGAGATCTCAAATATGTTTGTGCTTATATTAAAAAACTTAAATAAAAAAAAACGATGGCAGACTTTTGT